>NC_045981.1:24879143-25179143 GCF_010909765.2 Amblyraja radiata
GAGAAACTACACGATGATATCTTGAACTCAGGCTTCTGGAGCTGTGAGGCCACTGTTTATTCGTTGTGTTATCGTGCTGTCCCATGTCTGGGGTGAAGTTCTTTGCTGTTCCATCCCACTTCCATTCTTCCAAATGTTGACCTCCCTGAGCTACACAATTCCTCCTTCCTACTCTGATACCTTGGACTGTAGGTTGTGTAGGATCTACGGTGGTGCAGCGGTAGAGTTGCTGCCTTACCGTGCCAGAGACCTGACTACGCGCTGTCTGTACGGAGTTTGTACTTTCTCCCCGTGAACTGCGTGGGTTTTCTCAGAGATCTTCGGTTTCCCCACACTCCAAAGACATATAGGTTTGTAGGTTAATTGGTTTGGTAAATGTAAAATTGTCCCTGGTGGGTGAGGATAGTTTTAATATGCAGGGATCGCTGGTCGCCCGAGGCCTGTTTCCACGCTGTATCTCTAAACTATACTAAAAAACATTCTACTTGCACCAGTTCAGAGGGAGCATCCATATTGTGGTTCATTTGTCCATTAAATAACCACTCATCAGTATTTCGGTTAACTTTTAAGAACTTGATCTAGAAGAGGAATGGAGAGGTTACTCAAATACAAAAGTTTCCAATGTGGTGCTGATCTTTCCATTGCTAAAAGCAATTAACACCCTCGGATTAATAGATTCATTACCTTGCACGTAACAGAGTTTAGCTAGCACTCGAGGCCACTATCGATAATCTTGGAGATATGGAAAATTGTCAATAGGAGTGGTGAAAGCAATGACTTTCATTTCTTTCTGTACCTGGTTATAGCATATATAGTTTGTGCCAAGGGAATGTTATCCAATACAATATACCACTCAGCTGTATAAAGAGACGTGATCAAAGCTTGGACGCACAAAGAACTGCAGAAGATGTAATCTTGAGTAAAACACAAAAATGCTGGAGTAACTCGGCAGGTTAGGCAGCAACTCTGGATAAGATTGATAGGTGATGTTTCGTGTCAGACCCTCCTTCTGAAGAAGGGCCCTGACCTGAAACATTGGCTATCCATGTCCTCCGGAGATGCTGCCTGACCCGCTGAGTAATTTATTCCAACACTTTGTTTTCTGATTGAAAGCTTTCGTGTTGAGGTTTTCCTGGGTCGTGATTGAAAATGAGTCCCTGGAGCTGTGACACAGGAGCACTAAATACTGTATCGTTATGCCTCTGAGCCTGAAAGTTTGCTTTTTGACTGCAAGCATAAAATTCCTTAAAGCCCATATTTGCTCTAAAGCTCTAAAGCACGCCTAGTGATGTCGCTTTCTCTAGTGTGAACTGCTTTTTATTTCCATTCTCCCCCCCCCCCCCCCATCTCCCCCCCCTCAGATTTGTGTGTTGCTGAACCCCCTTGACTTAAAGGGGTTATGTGTATAAGTTCTCGCACCCAACAATGGGAACCATTTCTCAGATGTGAACACATATTTTTAACTAAACAGTCAGGAACTGGTTCATAGAAGCTGATGGAAGCTAATTGGCAGGATGCTATTGGAATTATTACTTTTATTTCCACCATCAGCTGATGTGAATTTTGTTGGCTTCTGTTTGTTTTCCTCATTTACCATTTTCTGTGAGTACTTTATTGCCAAGCACCAATCATGGAACAATCCCTTAAATGCAGTTAGAAAATGTTTTGCCTTTATTTAACATCTTTCCTTGCCCAGGATAGATTGCCGCCAATGATTACATCAGAAATGTGGACACTGCAACATGGTAGTTGATTAGTTTTGCAGTAAAGTACTCCGGCCATTGTGTTTGGACAGCTGATGACACGGCTGGTTTTGTCAATAACATGGCGATATTGTACAGGAGACGCTCCCTGAGCTAGAGTAGGAAGGACACGAGCCAATTCTGGATGTCACATTGTTTAGTTTATGGCATTATACGCTGTCAGCAATCCAAGACGTTACAGTTTCTACCTTGGGTCTGTCATTGGAGCTTGTTGGTTTGAACATTGATAAGGATGTAGACTATTGTTTGCTGCCTTTAGAGGTATATAGACAGGCACTTAAATAGGCAAGGCATAGAAGGTACAGCTCTAATGCAGGCAACTGGAATGAGTGAAGATGGGCTAAAGGTCTCGAGTGCGTATGGTGTGTTGGAGGTCTGTTTCTGTGTTGTTAACTCATTCTTTCAGATTGGAAACTAACAGCAGCCTCTGACTGTCAGCTTGAATTTTGTGTACAAGTCTGCAATAAGACGATTTTCTGAAGGAGTTGCCTCTGATTTGTGACTTGCTGCTGGTTTAATAATTTATTTTTTATTCTTGGATATGGGAAGTTTTATGAAACTATCAGTTGTGTCAAGCGAATGAAAGTCTGATTATGTTTAGTAATTCTCAGGTCGCAGTGTCAATACCCATTGTTATCCAGACATATCAGGTCAGTAAAGTTCTGAAACGTAACCTGTCTGTCTTGTCTGGCCTCATCTACTTAAATTTACCTCCTAGTTTTTTTTTTTTAACTAACGGTGTTCGCTCGATTCTGTTGCTGCCAAGTGCCACAGAATCAGCAGGTGATTTTGGTTGTCGATTTAAGGTAGCAATATTCCACAGATGCTGCAGCTGTCTCTTGTCCTCTGATGGTGGACCTTGATGTCAACATTGTCTCTGCCTAGTTTAATGCTGCCCTGAATGATGGAGTACTTGATATAAATGCAATGTGGAAGTGTGCTGTAGTCCCGGGAGGAAAAACTTGCCAGCTCACACAAGGTTTTTAATGAAAAATTATTTGCTTTTTATATAGCGTAAAACTTGTTTGTTTCAGGATAGCTGACAGTGTGTAGGCAGGGATGTTGAGAACTGGTGTTCATTGATGTTAGTAGTATGGTGTCATTGGTATATAGGTGCTTCCCTGCCCACTCCTGCCCTCACCGGAGGAAATCTCTCGCGTTTACATCCCAGCCTCTGCCCCATCGGACTAATTAGTGCTGAGAGCATAAGCTGTTAACACACAGACCACAACAACCACAAGCCTCTCAGCCAGTTCCGAACTGACAAAGTTGATTATATCCAGAGGTTTCAAGCCCCTACCCAGGGCTTGGCCACTGCCTTGCGTCTCCACTTGCAAGTCTTGCTCCCTCTGGATCATTTGGATAAACTGCTCCCTCCTCCGTATCCCATAGCACCGCTCTCTTTTCCCCTCTCCCCCCCCCCCCCCCCCCCCCCCCCCACTCGTAACAAGTACAGCAGTTCCCCCGTCCTCACCTTCCACCATACCAGCGTCATATACAACAGATAATCCTCCAACATTTCGCTCACCCAACGGGATATCACCCTGGCCACATCTTCACATCTCTCTCTTTCGGCTTTTTGCAGAGACCGCTCTGTCTGTAAAACCCTGGTCTTCGTCCCTTTCCACCCAAACCACCCATCCCCTGGCACTTCCCTTGGCAACCGCAGAAAATTTACACTTGTCGCTTTAACCTCCCCCTCCGACTCCATCCAAGGACTCAAGAAGTCTTTCCAGCGAGGCAGAGGGTCAACGCACCTCCTCCAACCTCATCTATTGCTCCTTGTTCTAGGTGTCAACTTCTGTACATCGGTGAGACCAAGTGCAGAACTTGCCGATCGCTTTCCACCAACACTCCTCTCAGTTCGCATTAACCAACATGATCTCCCGGTGGATCAGCACTTCAACTCCCCCTCCCATTCCGAATCCGACCTTTTTGTCCTGGGCCTCCTCCATGGCCAGAGTGAGTCCCACAGCAGATTGGAGGAGCAGCACCTCCATATTCGCTTTGGTAGTTTACACTCCAGATGTATGAACATTGCCTACAATTTCGGGTAGTCCTTGCTTTATCCAGTCTTTCTCCTCCCGATTCCCAGCGTTCCCACAGCCTGCTGTCTCTGCTTCTTCCTTTCTTCTCCCGCCCCCACCCCCCACCAACCATCAGTCTGAAGAAGGGTCCGATCCTGAAACGTCACCTAGCCGTTCGCTCCATAGATGCTGCCTCACCCACTGAGTTTCTCCAGCATTTTTGTCTGCAGTCGATTTTTCCAGCATCTGCAGTTCTTTCTAAACCTCTGGATCATAGTATTTGCTCCATTTACTGATGAAGTCCTGTCAGCTCCTGATATCTTTCTGGTATAGTTGGGACATTGACGCCTACTCTTTGTAATTATGGTGAAGCGCGCACATCCGTGTCCGTGCAGGTGATATGCTTGAACAGCCACTGCCTGATCATTATGATCATTCCCTAATCTCCAAGCTGAGGCCGTGGGTGATGAGAGTCAACTCTATCCAAACTCGCAGTTGAACACAGGTGGCTGATTTGCTTGGCCCAGAATTTGACAAATGAAGCATCTACAGTATTGAAGTCCATGGAAAACAACCTCCACTTAGTCTCCCTTGCACGGAAATGTGACAATGAAATGTGTTATCTGCAGAAAAGAAGATTGGACAAGGTGACCTGACTCCTTGAGAATTATCTAATATACATGGGATTTTGATGCAGTCCTTTTCTGATGTAGCAGTTCTTCATTAAAACATTAATTAAATTCTTGGATCTAGATCCACTTTCATAGTGTGTTTTGAATATCAAGTGCAGGGCCCTCCCAGACCCTGCCTCCTGTTAAGGCCATCACAGGAGGGATTGCATTCACCATCTTCCACAGACAAGAGAGGCAGATGAAGTGATCGCAGCAGCTTGGCCTTTGTCCAGTTGCTCCAGCCTGCGGCCCAGTCACTCGCGAGTTAAATCTAGCAAGTAGGATCTTGTCATTAGAAGTTCCATACAGCTAAATTTAGAGCAATGTAGAGAAAGTGCATTCGCAGATTGCATGGACGTGATTTCACATAAATAAGCCTGGTGCCCAGTGACACCAACTGTCTTCATGTGTTGATCAACACTGAAGCTGCATTCTCTGTCATCGGGATGCAATGGGCCCTAAAATCTGAGAGGAAGGTGGGAATAGGAAGCAGTTTCTTTGTTGGAGAGTTTCCCTTGAAATATACGAGGCATATTCAAAAATTTAAACTTCATAATAAGACCCATCTCCCAAATTTTACTAACATCATCCCACCAACCTTCTAGCATCACCTAGCCATCCGGCAGGACACTGTTTCTAAGAAATTTTTCAACCCTTGGGATCTCTATAATATGGGCATTACTCCCCTTCAGCTTGGTAATGTGGTGCCACAGGATGTTTGGCTTCTTGGGCCATCACAATTGAGTCCAAAACAGTCGGCTGAATGGGAGATGCCAGAGAGTAATGGTGGATGGTTGCTTTGTCAGGTTGGACGCCAGTGACTAGTGGGGTGCCACAGGGATCTGTGTTGGGTCCATATGTGTTTGTATGTACATCAATGATCTGGATGATGGTGTGGTAAATTGGATTAGTAAGTATGCAGATGATAATAAGATAGGTGGGGTTGTGGATAATGAAGAGATTTTCAAAAGCTACAGAGAGATTTATGCCAGTTGGAAGAGTGGACTGAAAGATGCGCAGATGGCGTTTTTAATGATGTCATATAGTTGTGAGGTAGCTACCTCTTGGCAGGACAAATCAAATAGGCGTACATGGTAAATGGTATGGAATTGAAGAATGCAGGTGAACAGAGGGATCTGGGAATAACTGTGCAAGTTCCCTGAAAGTGGAATCTCATGTAAATAGGGTGGTAAAGAAAGCTTTAGGTGTGCTGGCCTTTATAAATCAGAGCATTGAGTATAGAAGTTGGGATGTAATGTTAAAATTGTACAAGGCATTGGTGAGGCCAATTCTGGAGTATGGGGTACAATTTTGGTCGCCTAATTATAGGAAGGATGTCAACAAAATAGAGAGAGTACAGAGGAGATTTACTAGAATGTTGCCTGGGTTTCAGCAACTAAGTTACAGAGAAAGGTTGAACAAGTTAGGGCTTTATTCTTTGGAGCGCAGAAGGTTAACCATATAATAACCATATAACAATTACAGCACGGAAACAGGCCATCTCGACCCCTCTAGTCCGTGCCGAACACATAGTCTCCCCTAGTCCCATATACCTGCGCTCAGACCATAACCCTCCCTTCCTTTCCCATCATATAACTATCAATTTATTTTTAAATGATATAAAACGAACCTGCCTCCACCACCTTCACTGGAAGCTCATTCCACACAGCTACCACTCTCTGAGTAAAGAAGTTCCCCCTCATGTTACCCCTAAACTTCAGTCCCTTAATTCTCAAGTCATGTCCCCTTGTTTGAATCTTCCCTACTCTCAGTGGGAAAAGCTTTTCCACGTCAACTCTGTCTATCCCTCTCATCATTTTAAAAACCTCTATCAAGTCCCCCCTTAACCTTCTGCGCTCCAAAGAATAAAGCCCTAACTTGTTCAACCTTTCTCTGTAACTTAGTTGCTGAAACCCAGGCAACATTCTAGTAAATCTCCTCTGTACTCTCTCTATTTTGTTGACATCCTTCCTATAATTAGGCGACCAAAATTGTACACCATACTCCAGAATTGGCCTCACCAATGCCTTGTACAATTTTAACATTACATCCCAACTTCTATACTCAATGCTCTGATTTATAAAGGCCAGCACACCAAAAGCTTTCTTTACCACCCTATCTACATGAGATTCCACTTTCATGGAACTGTGCACAGTTATTCCCAGATCCCTCTGTTCACCTACATTCTTCAATTCCCTACCATTTACCATGTACGTCCTATTTTGATTTGTCCTGCCAAGATGTAGCACCTCACACTTATCAGCATTAAACTCCATCTGCCATCTTTCAGCCCACTCTTCCCAACTGGCATAAATCTCTCTGTAGACTTTGAAACTCTTCTTCATTACCCGCAACCCCACCTATCTTAGTATCATCTGCATACTTACTAATCCAATTTACCACACCATCGTCCAGATCATTGATGTACATGACAAACAACAGTGGACCCAACACAGATCCCTGTGGCACCCCACTCGTCACTGGCCTCCAACCTGACAAACAACCATCCACCATTACTCTCTGGCATCTCCCATTCAGCCACTGTTGAATCCATCTTGCTACTCCACCATTAATACCCAACCATTGAACCTTCTTAACCAACCTTCCATGAGGAACCTTGTCAAAGGCCTTACTGAAGTCCATATACACAACATCCACTGCTTTACCCTCATCAATTTCCCGAGTAACATCTTCAAAAAATTCAAGAAGATTAGTTAAACATGACCTTCCAGGCACAAATCCATGTTGACTGTTCCTAATCAGACCCTGTTTATCCAGATGCTTATATATATTATCTCTAAGTATTCTTTCCATTAATTTGCCCACCACTGACGTCAAACTAATAGGTCTATAATTGCTAGGTTTACTCTTAGACCCCTTTTTAAACAATGGAACAACATGCGCAGTACGCCAATCCTCCGGCACTATTCCCGTTTCTAATGACATTTGAAATATTTCTGCCATAGCCCTGCTATTTCTACACTAACTTCCCTCAATGTCCTAGGGAATATCCTGTCCGGACCTGGAGACTTATCCACTTTTATATTTCTCAAAAGTGTCAGTACTTCCTCTTCTTTGATCCTCATAGTTTCCATAGCTACTCTACTTGTTTCCCTTACCTCACATAATTCAATATCCTTCTCCTTGGTGAATACCGAAGAAAAGAAACTGTTCAATATCTCCCCCATCTCTTTTGGCTCTGCAGATAGTTGGCCACTCTGACTCTCTAATGGACCAATTTTATCCCTCGTTATCCTTTTGCTATTAATATAGCGGTAGAAGCCCTTCGGATTTACTTTTACCTTACTTGCCAAAGCAACCTCATATCTTCTTTTAGCTTTTCTAATTTCTTTCTTAAGATTCTTTTTACATTCTTTATACTCCTCAAGCACCTCATTTACTCCATGCTGCCTATAACTATTGTAGATATCCCTCTTTTTCCGAACCAAGTGTCCAATTTCCCTTGAAAACCATGGCTCTTTACAATTTTTACGATTTCCTTTCAACCGAACAGGGACATAAAGATTCTGTACTCTTAAAATTTCACCTTTGAATGTACTCCATTTCTCTTCCACATCTTTCCCATAAAACAAACTGTCCCAATTTACTCCTTTTAAATCCTTTCGCATCTCCTCAAAGTTAGCCTTTCTCCAATCAAAAATCTCAACCCTAGGTCCAGTTTTGTCCCTCTCCATAATTATATTGAAACTAATGGTATTGTGATCACTGGACCCGAACTGTTCCCCAACGCATACCTCTGCCACCTGACCCATCTCATTTCCTAACAGGAGGTCCAGTACCGCCCCTTCTCTAGTAGGTACTTCTATGTATTGTTGCAAAAAACTATCCTGCACACATTTTACAAACTCCAACCCATCCAGCCCATTTACAGAATGTGTTTCCCAGTCTATGTGTGGAAAATTGAAATCTCCCACAATCACTACCTTGTGCTACTACTAATATCTGCAATCTCCTTACATATTTGCTCTTCCAATTCTCGCTCCCCATTTGGCGGTCTATAATACACCCCTATAAGTGTTGCTACCCCTTTCCCATTTCTTAGTTCCACCCAAATAGCCTCCCTAGACGAGCCCTCTAATCTATCCTGCCAAAGCACTGCTGTAATATCTTCCCTGATAAGCAATGCAACACCTCCACCTCTTGCCCCTCCAATTCTATCACACCTGAAGCAACGAAATCCTGGAATATTTAGTTTCCAATCACAGCCCTCCTGCAACCATGTTTCACTGATCGCCACAACATCATACTTCCAGGTGTCAATCCAGGCTCTAAGTTCATCCACTTTTCTTACAATGCTCCTAGCATTAAAATATACACATTTAAGAAACCCACCCTCTCTTATTCTCTGATTATTTTCTTTTTCTTCTCTCTCCCCTACATTTTGGGTCAGAGTGCTACCATTCTCTGCCCCCTGCTTCACACACTGACTGCTAGCTTTCCCAATTTGAGTCCCTCCCCCCAACCATACTAGTTTAAAGTCTCCCCAGTAGCCTTTGCAAATCTCCCCGCCAGGATATTGGTCCCCCTTGAGTTCAAGTGCAACCCGTCCTTTCTGTACAGGTCGCACCTTCCCCAAAAGAGGTCCCAATGATCCAGAAACTTGAATCCATACCCACTGCACCAGTCCCTCATCCACGCATTTATCCTCCACCTCGCTCCATTCCTACTCTCACTGTCGCGTGGCACAGGCAGTAATCCTGAGATTGTTACCTTTCCAGTCCTTCTCCTTAACTCTCTACCTAACTCCCTAAATTCTTCTTTCAGGACCTCTTCTCTTTTTTTACCTATGTCGTTGGTACCTATATGCACCACAACCTCAGGCTCCTCTCCCTCCCATTTCAGGATTTCTTGGACACGTTCAGACACATCCCTGACCCTGGCACCAGGGAGGCAAACTACCATCCGGGACTCCTGTCTGCGTCCACAGAATCGCCTATCCGACCCCCTGACTATAGAGTCCCCTATTACAATTGCCCTCCCTTCTTTTCCTTACCCTTCTGAGCAACCGGACCGGTCTTTGTGCCAGAGGCCCGGCCGCTGTCGCTGCCCCCAGGTAGGCTGTCTCCCCCACCCTTACTCAAACATGAGTACTTATTTTCAAGGTGTACAGCCACCGGGGTACTCACCAGTCCCTGCCTCTGCCCATTGCCCTTCCTAACTGTGACCCAGTTTTCTGTCTCCCGTGGTCTTGGAGTGACCACCTCCCTGTAACTCCTTTCTATGACCTCCTCGCTCTCCCTGAGCAGACAGAGGTCATCGAGTTGCTGCTCCAGGTTCCTAACGCGGTCCCTTAGGAGCCCCATCTCGACGCACCTGGCGCAGATGTGGACGTCTGGAGAGCACTCAGACTCCATGACCTCCCACATCTGACATCCAGAACAGTAAACTGCCCTGGCCTTCATTCAAATACAATAAAGCCTTACAATTACAATACAAATACAATACAAGCCAATCAGCTGCTTCCGCTGGTCCTCTTCCACCAATCAGAGGTTTCCACCAGAATCCTTCTCTGGAAGTGAGATGGAACGTTACAGATTTGGGTACACTTACAGCTGCAGGTAAGTCCTCCTCTCACCAACGGCTCCCCTGGCCTCTGTAGAAGCAAACCCCGCGCTGTATTTATACTCACAGCTGCAGGTAAGTCCTCCTCTCTCCAACGGCTCCCCTGGCCTCTGTAGAAGCAAACCCCGCGCTGTATTTATACTTACAGCTGCAGGTAAGTCCTCCTCTCACCAACGGCTCCCCTGGCCTCTGTAGAAGCAAACCCCGCGCTGTATTTATACTTACAGCTGCAGGTAAGTCCTCCTCTCACCAACGGCTCCCCTGGCCTCTGTAGAAGCAAACCCCGCGCTGTATTTATACTTGCAGCTGCAGGTAAGTCCTCCTCTCACCAACGGCTCCCCTGGCCTCTGTAGAAGCAAACCCCGCGCTGTATTTATACTTACAGCTGCAGGTAAGTCCTCCTCTCACCAACGGCTCCCCTGGCCTCTGTAGAAGCAAACCCCGCGCTGTATTTATACTTACAGCTGCAGGTAAGTCCTCCTCTCACCAACGGCTCCCCTGGCCTCTGTAGAAGCAAACCCCGCGCTGTATTTATACTTACAGCTGCAGGTAAGTCCTCCTCTCACCAACGGCTCCCCTGGCCTCTGTAGAAGCAAACCCCGCGCTGTATTTATACTTACAGCTGCAGGTAAGTCCTCCTCTCACCACCGGCTCCCCTGGCCTCTGTAGAAGCAAACCCCGCGCTGTATTTATACTTACAGCTGCAGGTAAGTCCTCCTCTCTCCAACGGCTCCCCTGGCCTCTGTAGAAGCAAACCCCGCGCGGTATTTATACTTACAGCTGCAGGTAAGTCCTCCTCTCACCAACGGCTCCCCTGGCCTCGGTAGAAGCAAACCCCGCGCTGTATTTATACTTACAGCTGCAGGTAAGTCCTCCTCTCACCAACGCCTCCCCTGGCCTCTGTTGAAGCAACCCCCGCGCTGTATTTATACTTACAGTGCAGGTAAGTCCTCCTCTCTCCAACGGCTCCCCTGGCCTCTGTAGAAGCAAACCCCGCGCTGTATTTATACTTACAGCTGCAGGGTAAGTCCTCCTCTCACCAACGGCTCCCCTGGCCTCTGTAGAAGCAAACCCCGCGCTGTATTTATACTTACAGCTGCAGGTAAGTCCTCCTCTCACCAACGGCTCCCCCTGGCCTCTGTAGAAGCAAACCCCGCGCTGTATTTATACTTACAGCTGCAGGTAAGTCCTCCTCTCTCCAACGGCTCCCCTGGCCTCTGTAGAAGCAAACCCCGCGCTGTATTTATACTTACAGCTGCAGGTAAGTCCTCCTCTCACCAACGGCTCCCCTGGCCTCTGTAGAAGCAAACCCCGCGCTGTATTTATACTTACAGCTGCAGGTAAGTCCTCCTCTCTCCAACGGCTCCCCTGGCCTCTGTAGAAGCAAACCCCGCGCTGTATTTATACTTACAGCTGCAGGTAAGTCCCTCCTCTCTCCAACGGCTCCCCCTGGCCTCTGTAGAAGCAAACCCCGCGCTGTATTTATACTTACAGCTGCAGGTAAGTCCTCCTCTCACCAACGGCTCCCCTGGCCTCTGTAGAAGCAAACCCCGCGCTGTATTTATACTTACAGCTGCAGGTAAGTCCTCCTCTCACCAACGGCTCCCCTGGCCTCCCCTGGTTAAGGGGGGACTTGATAGAGGTCTTTAAAATGATGAGAGGGATAGACAGAGTTGACGTGGATAAGCTTTTCCCACTGAGAGTAGGGAAGATTCAAACAAGGGGACATGACTTGAGAATTAAGGGACAGAAGTTTAGGGGTAACATGAGGGGGAACTTCTTTACTCAGAGAGTGGTGGCTGTGCGGAATGAGCTTCCAGGGAAGGTGGTGGAGGCAGGTTCGTTTTTATCATTTAAAAATAAATTGGATAGTTATATGGACGGGAAAGGAATGGAGGGTTATGGTCTGAGCGCAGATATATGGGACTAGGGGAGAATACGTGTTCGACACGGACTAGAAGGGTCGAGATGGCCTGTTTCCGTGCTGTAATTGTTATATGGTTATATGGTTATAATTCCCTGTCCTGTTTTTGAAGGTGCATCTCGCAGCTGAGCCCACCGGCTAGCAATCAGGAGAGGTTTCCGACCCCCTTCCCAAAACCAATGTCCTTTGTCTGGGATCAAACTCTTCAAGTCGGCTGCGGGATCAATGCTGGATATAGGTGTCGGGGGTAATGAAGAGGAGGCAGGAGAATAGGCGTTAGGAGGGAGAGCTAGATCAGCCATGATTGAATGGCGGAGTAGACTTCCACGGCCGAATGGGCTAATTCTGCTTGTATCACTTATGAATATATATCTGTTTTGGCCATGTATTACTCAGCATGGCACTGGGTCGGGTCAGTTACACCATTGGGCAATAGAAATAGAATGTAAATGTTGTGATCTGAGCCAGGCATGTGAACTCCAGTCTTTTCACAGAGATATGAGCGTCAGATCAAGCATGGCCACGGGCACAATTTTGTCAGAGGCACTATTCTTTCATTGAAAATCCTGCAGAATGGCACAGTGAGTAGAGCTGTTGCCTCTCATTCCCAGTGACTTGAGTTCAATTCTGACCTGTGAAGCTGTCTGTGTGGAATCAGCATGTTCTCCATCTGATTGGGTTAGTACATTAACTTGGTGGGCCGAAGAGCCTGTTCCCATGCTATGTGACTGAACTGTTAAGTGGAGACACTATCTGTCCTTCAAGTTGATATAACAATCCTGTAGTAGTTCTTCCCATTAACCTGCCCAGTAGTTGTCCTTCAAAATGATTGCCTGCCCTTTATCACTTTGCACTACAAAATCTGGCGGCTGTGTTCCTTGCATTGATACAATGGTGATTGCACTTAATACTTAATTTACTTAAAATAAAAAGTTGGGATGTTCAGATCTTACTAGGGAAATGAAAATGTTAGTTTTCTCTGCATTATTTACACTTTGGAAATGTGCAAAGGAGAAGAAAACTGTCTGGGTCGGACCCATTGCCTCTGGTGCCTCCCCATCATTAAATTAGATGTCAATAGTTTCATACCCCGACATTATTTACTTTGATCTGTGTCGCTGCAATGGGTACTGTTGAGTCCTCTTGATTTTTGGGCAGATGTCACTGGTGGTTAGGCTGTTGAATTTGACATTTGCTGACTGAAGACTCGCTTGGAGCAATGTCTGTCCAGAAGGCGATGGTAACACGTGTCTGAGCAGGCTTTGCTGGCACATGAGGCCAAGCCGATGTGGGCAGAGGATTTCTACCTGACTTCATAACCGTCCCGACACTGGGTTTTTTAAGTCATGATAGTGAATTGTACCCAAGGAATGGTCTGGGATGGACTGCATCTCTCTTGAGTAGTGCGTCACTTTCTCTTAAACCAACAATTTAGGGGAGGAGAGGGTGACCTTCTAGACTCCCCATCTTATTACGATAGAGGTGAGCACTCTGTTAATTGCCAGGTGCAAGTGTAGATTTGTAGATACAAGGTGGTCACTACAGGGAGTGTGATAGTGGCCAGTGTGGGACCAGGCTACATGGAGGAGGAATTATTTTTAAAGACTAGGTCTATTTTAGGCCATGGAGCTGCCATCTCAGAGCAAGGTGGGAAGTATTCAGGTGCAACTTTCAACGAGAAATTGGATTTTTGTGAGGAAGAAATTTGTATTTCCATAGGCGTGTAAAAACTCTGGAAAATGGGCATTAGGGTGACGCTTTAAGAGCCTCAAGTTCAAGTTCAAGTGAGTGTATTGTAATGTGTCCCCGTATAGGACAATGAAATTCTTGCTTTGCTTAAGCACACAGAACATAGTAGGCATTGACTTCAAAACAGTTAAGTGTGTCCATATACCATGATATAATTATATACACACATGAATAAATAAACTGATAAAGTGCAAATCACAGAAAATGGGTTCATAATAATCAGAGTTTTGTCCGAGCCAGGTTTAATAGCCTGATGGCTGTGGGGAAGTAGCTATTCCTGAACCTGGATGTTGCAGTCTTCAGGCTCCTGTACCGTCTACCTGAAGGTAGCAGGGAGGAGTGTGTGGCCAGGATGGTGTGGGTCTTTGATAATACTGCCAGCCTTTTTGAGGCAGCGACTGCGATAAATCCCCTCGAGCCTGCACTGACCCTGGGCAGAATGTCCTCTTTCTGTGCAGTACCATGGTTTTGCTTGAGTGCAATGGTGAAAAAGGAAGAACACTTGCAACAAAATAGAATTTCTACCAGCGTGCCTGTTTTCCTCTGAGACAATCCAACAGAGAGCAACAGCCTCTAAAGGTCCACAAGGGGACTGTGTTAAAACAATGAATAACTTCCCATGTCTGGGGAGTGTCTCGGCACAGACAGACATCACTGAAATCTGCAGTGAACTACTGGCCGTACGGATGACTGAGGAAAGGTTTTCGAAGATCAAGGCCTCAAGCCCAGATCAAAGCTGGTGATTTACTGGATAGTCGTAACTCCTGCTGCTCTGTACAATAATGAGATGGGGGACTATCTGCACCCAGGCATCTCAGAGCACTGAAAAGTATCAGGAATGCTATCTCCACAAAATCATCCAAATCCACTGATAAGAATGTTGGTGTATTTTTAGACCAATAGCTAGACTAAGGTTGAGGGTCTAATTGCATTCCGGGCTCCGTTAGGGAAGTTGCATTGTTTGCATGCCTGATACCAGATTCCTGAAGCAAACATTCCACACTGAGCTCTGACATGGCAAGAGGTTACCAAGTGAACAGAACAAATAATTCAAGATTGTTCCAAAAGGCTCCTTAAAGAAATGCAATGGGAGAATGTTGACTGAGTAGTCGAAATAAAGAAGAATTCATGATACCATTGGAAATCTTGTTTCCATTCATGGGAGCCTGCAGAAGCCCAATTTAAGTGGCAGTAAAGGTGCAGCACCTCAAAATGATCCAGCCCATCTGTGTCGGGGTATGCTAGCCTGGCATAGAGCAGTGCGTTACCTCCGGACTTGAGCAGCAGCAAGCAATTTGTTTTCCCCTGTGGGACTGCCTGAGAAGGGAAGTGGGTCTGACAGGTGAGAGTGTGTCACGCACTCCCACATTGTGATTCACTTGTCACAAAAGCTGAACTGCATTCCTGTAGAGTGGAAGTTGAGCAGCTTGCTAAACATCTCTTGCTTCACAATCGACCCAGTCTTGCTTTTGACATGTGTTTGGTATCACAGTCCGACTGTCAAGTTGTAACACGCTGAGGCTATGTTTGGTATTTTATTTCCTCCACTTGTTTGTGCTGATCGAGCAGAAAGCAGAGGCACGGAGGATGCGTCACTGTAAACACTTGGGACCACACCAGCGACACGGGTTGGGTGGGGGAGTTATTGTCTGTTTTTTGTTAAAGGGACAATGCACATCCGCTCTTACCCCCTGCACCGCACCCACAGCAAAGGATACCAAAATGTATTAATTCTCACGTAAAAACTGCATAGAGTTTCAATGTGGTTTGCTGTATGCAAAATTTCAAGTGAGCAATTTAACATTAGAAGCCATGTTAAAAGCGAGACTACAGCAAGTGAAGTCGGACAAAGATCAAGTGGAATTCTTGGCTTTACATGCGGGTCACTGAATGTGACAGCAAGGCATTGATCAGTTAATTGTGTTGATGATTATCATTCCCTTTAATGATTTGACCACCTGGTGAAGTGGTAACAGGGGCACTTGGGTCCTGGCCAATCTCAAACCAACTTTATTAAAAAATGTCCAAGATTTAAAACAAATCTTAAGTCACTACATCGATGACTGCATTGGTGCTACCTCCTGCACCCACAACTCACTGACTTCATCCAGTTCACCTGCACCTCCTCCAACCTCATCTATTGCATCCGCTGCTCTAGATGTCAGCTGTTCTATATCGGTGAGACCAAGCGTAGGCTTGGCTATCGCTTCGCCCAACACCTCCGATCGGTTCACAATAACCAACCTGATCTCCTGGTGGCTCAGCATTTCAACTCCCCCTCCCATTCCGAAACCGACCTTTCTGTCCTGGGCCTCCTCCATGGCCAGAGTGAGGACCACCATAAATTGGAGGAGCAGCACCTCATATTTCGCTTGGGCAGTTTGCATCCCAGCGGTATGAACATTGACTTCTCTAATTACAGGTAGTCCCTACTTTCTCCTCCCCTTCTCAGCTCTCCCTCAGCCCACTGTCTCCACCTCTTCCTTTCTTCTTTCCCCGCCCCCCCCCCACCGTCACATCAGTCTGAAGAAGGGTCTCAATCTGAAACGTTGCCCATTTCCTTCGCTCCATAGATGCTGCCTCACCCGCTGAGTTTCTCCAGCGTTTTTGTCTACCTAAGATTTAAAACAAAGGTCATTTGTCCCATTCATTGTTGGACTTGCCACATTTAGTTTTGGCAACTGTTGTCTATGTTTACAATTTCTTTGTATTTCAAAAATACCTTGGCTGCCAGGAACATGGTGACAAAGGGAGGTCTTGGAAGTTAATTTGTTCTTTTTGAGAAACCTTTGATCATGGAATTTCCCTGCCGGGGAAAAAAAACATTGGTGGTCCCAAATGCTTTATTTTTAAATGGATGTGCTAAAGTGTTTGTAAAAGAAAATAATTCAAAATGGAAAAGACCAAAGACTCTGATTCTTCCAGTGTTGAAGGCGAGGGGCTGAATTCTGCTACCAGTGTTGCAAACCCCTGGAATTTAAGTGCTGTGTTGATTACAGCAGTAAGAGGGATTAACAAGGGCTCAGTGACATAATATCAGCGATACATTTTGACGAGACATGGCGGCGGAATTCAGGCTGGAATTAGTAAATGGGGAATTAACAAGGGGCTTGAAAGAGTTAAACAAAGAGGGGCAAATAGTGAATTTTTTGATGCACAATAAGGTTGGTATTAGAAACACAAAGGAAAAGGTAAGTATAATTAATTATTGAAGGGATATTAGAATGTGGAGGTGACCACTGGTTGAAATAATCATGGCATTTGTTAAGGCAAAATGATTTGGAAAATATATTAAAGGTATGGATAGGGAGAGAGAGAGAGAGAGGGACCATTCCCTAGGCGAGCCAACAGCATTCACGTGATAAATCCCTTCTGGACTTGAACACTGGCATGTAATCATAGACATTTATCAGCCGTGGTGAATGATTTTTAAATGCATTAAATAACGTTTGTGTGGTACCAAGGGATGCAATTAAAGAAACATTCAGATATAAAAAGGACAAATATTTTACTTGTATACACAGTGAGTCCCAGGACGGCTTCAGCCGCCTTATTATGTTTGGAATTAATTGCCTGCACGTTGATTAGAAGTGTAAATGCCCTCTGGTTGCTTTTAAAGAAAGATATGTTGAATACTATCCCTTTCCATGAATTCATCCAAATTCAGAAGATGTGTTGGTTATTTTCCTAAGCGCATGCTATCAACTCAACAATATTCTGATGACATAGCTACATTTTCTATCACATTTGCATAAATGTTATAACTCATAGATTTTGTTTTTGGTCATGCTGTTTTTTAATGTTAATTAAGACCATCGGAAGCTGGATGCTGGTTGAAGTAGCCTTGGTCTATGATTCCAGTTCATCTGATGACACCATAACATAGCAGGTACTGTTGCTGCTTCAATACTCCGGCAACAGAGGATTCATCGTGATCTCCATGTGCTGTATGTGTGGAGTTTAAGCATTCTTCCTGTGACTGCGTGGAATTCCTCCTAGTGCTGCAGTTTCCTGTCATGTCTCAAAGGTTAATTAGCTACAGTAAATATCCTCAAGTCGGTTAGTTACTGTAGTACTGAGAATTCTTTTAGATTAGTTTAGAGATACATTGTGGAAATATATCCTTTGGCTCCACGCCGACCAGTGATCCCTGTACACTAATACTATCAACTGGGAGGGAACAGCCATTGAGGACAGACTTTGGACTTTAGGTTTTAGAGATACAGCGTGGAAACAGGCCTTCAGCCTGACCAGCGATCACCCCATATGTTAGCATTATCCTACACACTCGGGACAATTTACAATTTTACTGAAGCCAATTAACCTACAAACCTGTAAGTCTTTGGAGTACGGTAGTAAACCTGTGGACCTGGAAAAAAAGCCCACGTTGTTGTGGGGTGAACGTACAAACTCTGTACAGATAGCACCCGTGGTTTGGATCATTCCCAGGTCTCTGGCACTATACGGCAGCAACTCTACCATTTCACCACCCTGCTTTCCTGGAGGGAAACTAATGGGCATTTGTGAGAGCTCGGGTTACAGGAAAAATATACAGTAATGGGATGGATGGGCATAGTCTCAATGTGCAGAAAAAATTACCCTGCTAAAGAGAAAAATGTGTCCAGAATATATTTGGATGCAGCTTACCAGAATGTCCTGAAGGAAACATTGGGCTGGTAAGATCTTTGAGGGATTTTGTTTTCAAGCAGATGGAGAGAGTCTCAGCTATTCCATGCAGACCCACCAGGAGCAACTGTGCCTTGGGCTCATCTGGTCGTCTGCTCGATTCCCTCCCTCCTGGGATCCAGTCTCCTGACGGTAGTTCTGCAGGCACATTGACCTGAGCCATGAGGCCTTTTATCATGGGAGAGGTGGGGGTGAGAATAGACCATTCCCTGAACAAAAGAACTGGCATTGATTATTGAGCCGTTAGCCTCCTCTTTAAAAGCGGAACCCTCTGGTGATCTGCTCCCACCTGGCCCACGTTCCATTCAGCCTCTGGGTGTGAAGCAGTTTGACAAATGATCCATTTACATGGAGGGCCTCTTTCAATGGATTATGTTGCAGCTGTGGCTGTTCCAAATATGTGAAGGACTGGCTCCCAATTCCAGCAGCAGCAGCAAAAAGACCCTGAACCCTCCCCAATGCCAAGGCAAGCAATGCATAGTGGCCTTTAGGTTTGTCAGCACTGCTTTTGGCGCCAGGCATAGTAAACAGAAACATTGCCTTTGGGGGAAGAAGGTGGGGTTGTGAGGGGCAAGAGGAGGGTAGCCTTTGACAGACCGCACTATCTTTTGGCTGAGCCTCTGACTGTAACAACGGCCTGATCTGAAACCACGTCCATGCAATTCCATCCTTTCAGTAAGAACACAGGCCAGATTCTCATTTATTTTTGGCGGTTTGCTGCTCCCTGGTTTTATCACTATGAATGAGGGTGTGCTCTTTTGAGGGAAGCAAATTTAAACAACTGCAATTTGCAACTGCACTTCAACAAGCAATACGACCGAGAGCTCATGGAGAGATTTTAATATTGGAATGAGGTGAGACTTTTGTTGGGCACATCTATTTTGCAATGGGTTTGTGCGTACCCTTGGCACTACCAGCAGAGGAGTATTGCTCACAAGGCAGGTATCACCCAGTCTATTCTGCCCTAGTCACGGGTACTCGGGAGGGTGGGACAGTATCTTTGGGATGTGCATTTTCTCCCCACCTCCCTCTTGGTAGCATTTGTAGGGCCACAATGGCAAGTATTCCACATCAATGACAATGTCATTACCTTTGTTTGATTGCGGTGTCAGAATCCGTTGGGAACTCCCATCAGGATGCCGCAAAGCACCAAACAAAATGCTTTGGAGTGAAGTCACAGTAACCTCTAAAATTAAAGCCACAGTCTTGGGTTAAGACATTGGCCAATTAAGAGTGAGATAACAGTTCACTCGGCGGCTGCGATTCTTTGGAATTTGCCATCCCGTAGGTCAGTGTCCGTTCAGTAGATGGGTAACCGTGTCTGAGAAGACATCCAGGCATCAACCTGAAACTAGGCCCATGGGAAAGGGCAATAAAGTGGCATGTTATGGTCTGGTTACCAACTATAACTGATAATTTATTGTATGATTGTTTATTGTACATTTGTTGTATTGTTGTGTCTAATGTGCTTATAAAAGCTGCAGCAAGTAACAATTTCATTGTTCTGGTCCTGGTGCATATGACATTTAAACAGTCTTGGCATCAAAGTTCGGCTATGTTTCAGTCGTGGGTGGGACACGCTTGAGTGGCCGGTTCCTGTTCCTGGCCCTTGTGTGCCCACAGTTCTGTAAAATGTGCCCAAGTTCCCAACGCGTGCAGGGAAGTGGGAATATGCATTGTAGACCACTGTCTGTTTCTTGTAGCTGATAGCTCTTTGAGTCGTTTTCCTGTTTGAAGCCACGTTGGGTTACTGAAGCGACTGCGTTTTACCCACACTGCCATATGGCACCGCCTCTTATCAACTCATTTAATCAAAATGGCAGGAGATCACATTGGGGATTAAATAGAAGGGCTGTCATCCTGTTCTAATATGGAGAGCTGCTGTCTTGGAGAGTTAAATATTTAATTTTCTAGATTTATGCATTGGATTAATCCCAAAAGAAAGAAAGTCGTCCTTCAGGCTGATGTTTCTTTCAGATGAGATTCTAAATCCTTTTGCCCAGGGTCGCTAAATGGCATTGTGTAGAGTGACCTCGGACAGAAGGCCAGATTAAATTAGTCAAATATTTTTGAAATTCTGAACCTCCTCCCCCTTCAGATAGTTGTTCAGGCAAGCCAGTTGATAATTATAAAACGGAATGTTTTTTTGAGGACAAGATTATTAATGGGCATAACCTGTATGAACGTACAAGTTAGCACGAGTCACCACTTGGCTCTTCAAGTCTGCTGTGCTATTCAATAACATCACAGCCGATCCGATTGCAACCACTATTCCATATTCTCCCCCACACCTGGTAACTTTTGACGGTCTCCCGAACCTTTGTTTACCAAAGGTATACTTTCTTCTTTCTCTTTCATAAGAATATTCAGCCACTCCTTCCACAATGAGGGAGAGCTGTAAAGGGAAAAATAAATTGCTTAATCCGTCTTAAATGGGCCACCCTTTAGTTTAGTACAGTGGAGGTTTGTGACCAGTGGTGTTCTACAGGTATTTGTGTCAGTGCCTCTGCTATTTGTGATTGTACATAAACGACATGGACATTAACAGGGATGGATTGGTTAATAGGTTTGCTGGAGTCGGGACTGTAAGGAAAGCTGTTGAACTCTACAGTGGGATATAGATCAGCGACATAAATGGCAGATGGAGTTTAATCCGATGAAAATGTAAAATATACCATCAATGGCAGAGCCTTTAATAACACTAATGTATAGATGGATCTTGGAGTCTGTCCATAACTCCCTGGAAGTGGATAGCGATATTTTTTAAAAAGAGAAAAAAAAGGCCTATAGTACACTTGCCTTTATTGGTTGTAACATTGAGAATAAGAGTTCAGAAGTCAGTGTACAGCTTCATAGACTTTGGCCAAGCAGCATTTGGAGTGCTGTGTGTAGTTCTGGATGCCAATTACAGCAAGTATGTGGAGATTTTTTAAAAAGGTACAGAGGAGGTTTACCAGAATGATGTCTGGGTTAGGGCGATTGGCTGCAGGAAGAGGTTTTACATGCTTGGATTGTTTTCTCTGGAACGCTGGTGGCTGTGGGAAAGACCATATAGACGTGTGCATAATTATGAGGGGCATACATCGGGCAGACAGTCTGAACACTCTTCCCAGAATGGAAATATAAAATACTAGAGGGAATTTAAGGTGAGAGGGGCAGAGTTTAAAAGAGATGCGTATGGCAAGTTTTTTTTAATGGTGAGTGTATACATCGGATGGTGAGTGTATACATCGGATGGTGAGTGTATACATCAGAGAGGATGGTGAGTGCCCGGACTGCACTGCCATGGTGATGGTTGAGGCAGATACAATGGTGGCATTTGAGAGATTTTTGGATAGGCATAGGATATGCTGGGCATGGTGAGATATGAACTATGTGCAGGTAGGTAAGAGTTGGCGTCATGTTTGGCACATGCATTTCGGTGTACACTGTTCTATATTCTATGATTTCGAGTTTGAGGGGAGCGGGTGGAGATGAGATGTAGAGCAGCCATTATCTATTATGTTCTCAACCTGCTGCATTAATTCACGTTGGAGTTGTGCATTTCTATGTGGAAGGCTGCAGTTTGTGTTCTTTCGGTGAAGGCTAGCAGCCTTGAAGTTAATGATACGGTACAACGTGTCAGCTGGATTGATGATAGGTATGTAATTCATCTGCAGAGGATGATAAATCTGTCTTGTTTGTTTTGGGAAAACTGATTGTCATGGTACTTCATGGTTTCTTGCGTCCATGATTTTTCTCCTTTCCAGAAAAACAATGATGTGCAGCTCATGCCCGAATGCCATTTTTACAAAATTGTTAATGAAGGTGGTTAATGAGGATGCGGCTACGGATATTGTCTGCAGATACACTAAGGTATATGACAAGATTATTCAGTTAAGATGCTTGGAATCCACATTGACTTGGTAGTTTGGATTCAGAACTGACTTACCCATCGAAGACAGAGGGAAGGATGTTGTAGCTGGAGGTCTGTGACCAGTAGCATTCTGCAGGAATATCTGTTGGGACCTCGTTCGTGATGTATATAAAGTTTGATGAAAATGTAGTTGCAGATGATACAGATTGGAGGAGTTGCAACGGTGACTAAGGTTATTAAAAGATACAGCAAGATATTGATCAGTTACAGAGATGGGTGGAGGAATAGTCTTTGGATTTTAATATGGTATTGGGCGGTCACATGTCAGGGGATTGTATACAGTTGGTGGCAAGACCTAAAACGCATTGATTTGCAGAGGAATCTTGGGATCTATAGCTCCCTAAAAGGGCAACTGAGGTCGATTGGTAAAGAAGGCATATCGTATGCTTGTTTTCATTGGTTGAGGCATTGAGTATGAGTCATGGAGTATGAGTCAGGAGGGATAGAGAGAAAGGAAAAGGAGGTGGGGTAGCGTTGCTGATTAGAGAGGAGATTAACGCAATGGAAAGGAAGGACATTAGTTTGCAGGATGTGGAATCGGTATGGGTAGAACTGCGAAACACTAAGTAGCAATGTTACAAAATGTTGAGATTTTAAAAATCAAGTCTGTAATTTATCCCATCAGATAAAGCATAAAAATAAGTTTAATTTGACACCTAATTCACTTTCATATCTCAAGTATTTAAAAAGTTATGGCCATTTTCATACTCGGAAATGAGCATCTTGTTCCCTATTGATTTTCTATGGACATAACAAAAAAGCTGTGATCGTGAACAGTCAAAAGCCCATAACTTTCTTAAAAATTAAGAGAACTGAATGAAATTTTCAGTTATCATAGATTGAAGCATTCTGAAACAAATATAAAATAATCTTACTTGGATGACCTGAAATTAAAGCATATAATTAGTTAGTTACCTAATTGTAGCTAATTTCAGACTTCAATTACTAGATCTAAACATCTATCCATTTCTTAATAAATGATTAACATTTTTAAATAGCCTAAATGTCCAAATAATATTCACAAATAATTCACAATAAAACATGATTTTTAAATCTCATTTACATTAATTTATAGATCAAATGGAAGGAATTTAGTGTTCAATTGCTGTAAATAAATGTCCATTTAAATCAGCTTTCCAGTGGGATCCTGTGGAACGCGCTGGTTTAGAACGTTCACATTGCGGTAGATTTGTGCCCCCAAATGCCCAGAAAAATACTGCGGGATATAATGGGCCCAAAATGAGCTACTCGCAATATTAAACTTTGTATAAAGGGATCTTTAGAAGCCCTTTTTAATGTAAAAATATGCAGCATACCTTCTGCTATTTGCTTTATGAGACCCTGCGGTTGCTGGCGGTCGCGGGTTTAGAGATTGATTTTTAAACTACTATAACTATTATACGAGGCCTTTAAAACTAATAATAGCTTTTGCGACGGGGTCTTTCAGCGATTTTTCGTTAATAATTAACTAGGCTGAACATCTTCGATTTGAACAGCCTAGAGAAAATCGCGTTTTAAACCCGCCCCCCTCTAAACGGCGCCAAAATCGCGCACACCCGCAGCGGCAGATTTTCAACGACGCTTCAGGTAGGCTTTGCAACATACCTACACTAATGGGCAGAAAACGCTGGTGGGTGTTGTGTACAGGCCACCTAACAGTAGTAGTGAAGTTGGAGATGGTATCAAACAGGAAATTAGAAATGCGTGCGACAAAGGCAAAACCGTTATAATGGGTGACTTCAATCTACATATAGATTGGGTGAATCAAATTGGCAGGGGTGCTGAGGAAGAGGATTTTTTGGAATGTATGCGGGATAGTTATCTAAATCAACATGTAGAGGAACCAACGAGAGAGCAGGCTATTTTAGACTGGGTATTGAGTAATGAGGAAGGGTTAGTTAGCAGTCTTGTTGTACGTGCCCCCTTGGGCAAGAGTGACCATAATATGGTTGAGTTCTTCATTAGGATGGAGAGTGACATTGTTAATTCAGAAACAATGGTTCTGAACTTAAAGAAAGGTAACTTTGAGGGTATGAGACGTGAATTGGCCAAGATTGACTGGCAATTAATTCTAAAAGGGTTGACGGTGGATATGCAATGGAAGACATTTAAAGACTGCATGGATGAACTACAAAATTTGTTCATCCCAGTTTGGCAAAAGAATAAATCAGGGAAGGTAGTGCATCCATGGATAACAAGGGAAATCAGGGATAGTATCAAAGCGAAGGATGATGCGTACAAATTAGCCAGAAAAAGCAGCATACCGGAGGACTGGGAGAAATTCAGAGACCAGCAGAGGAGGACAAAGGGCTTCATTAGGAAAGGAAAAATAGATTATGAAAGAAAACTGGCTGCAAAAGTTTTTATAGATATGTGAAAAGAAAGAGATTAGTTAAAACAAATGTAGGTCCCTTGCAGTCAGAAACGGGTGAGTTGATCATGGGGAACAAGGATATGGCGGACCAATTGAATAACTACTTTGGTTCCGTCTTCACTAAGGAAGACATAAATAATCTGCCGGAAATAGCAGGGAACCGCGGGTCAAAGGAGTTGGAGGAATTGAGTGAAATCCAGGTTAGCCGGGAAGTGGTGTTGGGTAAATTAAATGGATTAAAGGCCGATAAATCCCCAGGGCCAGACAGGCTGCATCCCAGAGTACTTAAGGAAGTAGCTCCAGAAATAGTGGATGCATTAGTAATAATCTTTCAAAACTCTTTAGATTCTGGAGTAGTTCCTGAGGATTGGCGGGTAGCAAACGTAACCCCACTTTTTAAGAAGGGAGGGAGAGAGAAAACGGGGAATTACAGACCAGTTAGTCTAACATCGGTAGTGGGGAAACTGCTAGAGTCAGTTATTAAAGATGGGATAGCAGCACATTTGGAAAGTGGTGAAATCATTGGACAAAGTCAGCATGGATTTACAAAAGGTAAATTATGTCTGACGAATCTTATAGAATTTTTCGAGGATGTAACTAGTAGCGTGGATAGGGGAGAACCAGTGGATGTGGTGTATCTGGACTTCCAGAAGGCTTTCGACAAGGTCCCACATAAGAGATTAGTTTACAAACTTAAAGCACACGGCATTGGGGGTTCAGTATTGATGTGGATAGAGAACTGGCTGGCAAACAGGAAGCAAAGAGTAGGAGTAAACGGGTCCTTTTCACAATGGCAGGCAGTGACTAGTGGGGTACCGCAAGGCTCAGTGCTGGGACCCCAGCTATTTACAATATATATTAATGATCTGGATGAGGGAATTGAAGGCAATATCTCCAAGTTTGCGGATGACACTAAGCTGGGGGGCAGTGTTAGCTGTGAGGAGGATGCTAGGAGACTGCAAGGTGACTTGGATAGGCTGGGTGAGTGGGCAAATGTTTGGCAGATGCAGTATAATGTGGATAAATGTGAGGTTATCCATTTTGGTGGCAAAAACAGGAAAGCAGACTATTATCTAAATGGTGGCCGACTAGGAAAAGGGGAGATGCAGCGAGACCTGGGTGTCATGGTACACCAGTCATTGAAAGTGGGCATGCAGGTGCAGCAGGCAGTGAAGAAAGCGAATGGTATGTTAGCTTTCATAGCAAAAGGATTTGAGTATAGGAGCAGGGAGGTTCTACTGCAGTTGTACAGGGTCTTGGTGAGACCACACCTGGAGTATTGCGTACAGTTTTGGTCTCCAAATCTGACGAAGGACATTATTGCCATAGAGGGAGTGCAGAGAAGGTTCACCAGACTGATTCCTGGGATGTCAGGACTGTCTTATGAAGAAAGACTGGATAGACTTGGTTTATACTCTCTAGAATTTAGGAGATTGAGAGGGGATCTTATAGAAACTTACAAAATTCTTAAGGGGTTGGACAGGCTAGATGCAGGAAGATTGCTCCCGATGTTGGGGAAGTCCAGGACAAGGGGTCACAGCTTAAGGATGAGGGGGAAATCCTTTGGAATCGAGATGAGAAGAACTTTTTTCACACAGAGAGTGGTGAATCTCTGGAACTCCCTGCCACAGAGGGTAGTCGAGGCCAGTTCATTGGCTATATTTAAGAGGGAGTTAGATGTGGCCCTTGTGGCTAAGGGGATCAGAGGGTATGGAGAGAAGGCAGGTACGGGATACTGAGTTGGATGATCAGCCATGATCATATTGAATGGCGGTGCAGGCTCGAAGGGCCGAATGGCCTACTCCTGCACCTAATTTCTATGTTTCTATGTTTCTATGCTGCAGCTTTATAAAACGTTGGTTAGACCACGTTTGGAGTATTGTGTGCAGTTCTGGATGCCCCATTGTAGGAAAGATGTGGAGGCTTTGGAGAATGTGCCGAAGAGGTTTAGTAGAATCCTGCCTAGATTAGAGAGCATTCGCTGAACGGAGATGGATGATGGACAGACTTGGATTGTGTCTTTTCTCTCTCTGGAGCATCAGAGGCTGAGGGGGGCCGTGATTGAAGTTTGTAAATTGAGCAGCAGCATCGTTTTCCCAGGGTGTGAATGTCAAATACCGGAGGACATAGTTTCAAGGTAAGAGGGGAAAAGATTAATGGGAATGTATAGGGCAAATGTTTTACAGAGAGAGTGGTAAGCGTCCGAAATTTGCTGCCAAGGATGATGGTGGAAGCAGATATAATTGTGTTTTCGGAGCCTTTTAGATATGAATATGAGCCTTTTGTCAAAAATGTAACCTTTTTGCGTTGCTTATGTATCTAGTCAATCACACAAACCAGCCTTCTTTCCGTCCGCCGCCTCTATCTACACTTCACGCTGCCTCGGAAAAACAGCCAACACTATTGAGAACCATTCATACCCCGGTTATTCCCTGTTCTTCCCTCTCTTGTTGGGAAGAAGCTTGAAAGCACCAGTTTGAAGGATAGCTACCTCCTCACTGCTGTCAGACTCTTGAATGGACCATTTGCAAGCCGAGGATGTATTCCCACTCTCCCACAATTCAACTTTGTTGAGGTCCCAGTAATCTTTCTTTGATTTGCACCTTTTCTGTGGCTGGATACTACAGGTACAGACTGGGGAAATGTTTTAAGATTGGTGGTGGGGGAAGAGGAGTAACTAGAGGCTGGAGTGTTCTGACTTCATTGATGTAGCCTCATGTTTCAGTGCATGGGTCCCACACATTGAGTGCATACTGTGGATCCTGAGTCTTTTGCTGCTCACTCTTTCAATCTTGGGCTGTTTGCTGTATCCCTGTGGAATGAAGCAGGTGGGGAAAGTTGGTGATGATTGGAAGGTCTTGATTAATCCATAGAGGTATTGGCAGCTGCTTGGCCCTGACCATTCTGCTGGCCATTCAGTGACCGATGTATGCCACGGCTGTGACACATTTGGTTAATGCGTAATCAATAAGTGAGTGTGGATCAGCCGGTTACCACCGATAGAGATTCATGATAGAGATAAATAATTGCTTGTATCACGTGGCACCTTTCAGAACCCATTCCTGATGGGTCCAAAATACCTTGCAGTATACATCACTGTAGAAGTAGTGTCAATTTTATAATGGAGAAAGGGAAGTGGTCAGAAATGGCTTGTGCGCAACTATGTGAGGAAGATCATGTTATCAATATTCATTGATGATTGAGGACCGGTGAACAGGGTCAGTGCTGGATGAGTCATTGGGGTTAACTCTCTTGTTTGTCATCAAAACTATGCCAGGAGTTAATTTAGCTCAGCAGCAGATGGAGGCTTGGTTTAATGCAACTTCTAAAATTCCAGCTGCTCCTCGGTAGGACTGTCAACAATATGGAAAGCTCTAAACGGGATTTGAACTAGCAATCTTGAAGCCTGGAATATTGATCAAATCCAAGAGTAAAGGTTGTGATTTTCTAGAATGTTACTTGACTGGTTGAGCCTTCTTCCGGCTGAACCCGGTCTTCTAAGATGCTCTTTTGGTGATGTTTAAGTTTTGCCTCTTCCGTGATGGTACAATAGTAAATGCTGCCTGTAGAAACTCAACTGAGTGAAGTTGATTTTTCCCAAAGTCAAGTAAAGAATTAACTTTGGGGAAAATTTGGTGTTGGGGCAACAGCAGATGTGTAGCAGGTAGTACCTCCTTGAGTTCCTTATGAGGAAAGGACATGTGGACCTGCCTTAGGTGCTTGAAGGGTAGCAGTTCTGGTAATGTGTAAGGCAACTTTTCACATTGATTTATCACAAGAATCGATTACCTACGACTAATATGCCGACCTACTACTACTAAACCTAAGAGTAAAAAAAGCATCGATTTTTTTTCCCATGGTGACCTTTTAGGCATTTTTCAACATGTTGAAAAATACGGCGCGACCTAGCTGAGGCCTCGAGTACACGGTGACTACTCTCGAGCATTAAGGAAAGTTACAAAGACCTCCAAAGACCTCGTGTCGACCATGCTGCGAGTATGAGTCGAGGGCAAACTGGCCAGAACTCGCGGATAAGGTCGCCCAAGTGGGACCGGCCCTTAACTCACCCTCCCATTCCAAATCTGAACTTTCTGTCCTGGGCCTCCTCCATTGTCAGAGTGAGACCCAGTGCAAATTGGAGGAACAGCACCTCATATTTCGCTTGGGTAGCTTACACCCCAGCGGTATGAACATTGACTTCTCTAACTTCAAATAGCCCTTCCCAGTTCTCCCACCAGTCTTACTGTCTCCGACTACATTCTATCTCCATCCCGCACACTCCCCTGACATCGGTCAGAAAAAGGGTCTCGACCCGAAACGTCACCCATTCCTTCTCTCTGAAGATGCTGCCTGTCCCACTGAGTTACTCCAGCATTTTGTGTCTACCTTCGATTTAAACTAGCATCTGTACGGGATATTGATTTAACGGTTCACCTGATGCAGGGACCACTGACATCGCAGTGATTCCTCAGTCCTATACTGAATGTGGCAGCGCAGATTCTGAGCTGAAGCTTTTGAGATCAGGATAATTTCTGAACCCTGCAAAATGCAATTGAAAATTAAATGTCCTTGTTTTTCCTAAACACCAACACGAGAGAGTGGTGAATTTCATTAACCATACGTTTCTTAATTTCCCACTTTGTATACCTTGGGAATCATTTCCTTCCATTTCTAATCTTTGAATCTCCTTTAATCGTCTTCATGGTTCCGTGTACCCTCTCCTGAGCACGTTGATATCCTGTGGTATGGAGTCCAGAACCTCAGTAGACTGATCTGTCCACTATTTAAAACAGCTAATAGATCTTAGAAGATTTGCATTCTGCTGCCCCAGCACACCACCTCCATATTTGATTAGCAACTTCAATTACTTCGCCATGTAGTCTGGACGTTGTAAAATAGCGCTCTCAGTTGTCTCTGCCTCAGCGGCTGTCCTTTGCATGCTTACGCAAATATATCTAATTAAGGTGCAAGGCTTTCTGTTTCTCAGTGTTAAATTCAATTCATCATTTGTTTTGTCAATCTCATAACTGATTTAATTCCTGCCAATATCCTGCTGTGTTCTTTGTCTTTCCCGCCTCTTTCATAGTGCTCAGGGTACATTTAATAAGCTTGCATTAATTTTCCATAAAGCCTGTTAAAGTAAACTGCAGGTGGTTCAGCATTAACTCCACAAGTCTCTTCTCCATTCTTTCCTCTTTCTGCAATGCCCCTTTGGCCAAAGTCCCTTCATCGATAATGGAATAGAGATTCCATTCCTAATTTTTAAAACAGCTTCCACCCTAGCCCCAATTCGTAAAAACTTTCTGATTTGATATTAACTCCACAGGTCTCTTTTTCCCATAATTCGTTACAACACCAAGGTCGTTTGACCCATCAGGCCTATGCTGGCTCTTAGCAATGCCATTATATCTCTGCAACCCATGCTTACGCTCTCTTGCTCTTGCCCATAACCCCCCCCATTCTCTTTCCACCTATCTCCACTAATTTACAGCATTTAATGAATTTACTAATCCACATGAAACCGGAGAACACAGAGGAAATGTACACAGAACGTGCAAACTTCACACTGACTCACTTAACCTCAGCCTTCTGAATCACTCCCATTGCAGGGTTACTTACAGTGTTATAGACAGTATATACATTTAAATTACTGCTATTCTCCCCTTCGTTTATCATTTCTTTTAAAGTGTGTACATTCAATGGGGAACCTGTGGAAAATGCCACAAGATTTGCCTATCTTGGCAGCATGACAGTAGTAGATGAAGATGTAGAAGTCAACATCAACTCCCGAATTGGTAAAGCTGCATCAGTCTTCAGACGAATGCAGAGAATATGGTCTAGTGGCGGGATATCCAAGATGCTAAATGTCAAACTCTTCCAGTCCGTAGTCTTCCCTACAGCCCTCTATGCCAGTGAGACATCGAAAATCAATGTGAAGATGAAAAATAAATTGGATGCATTCCAACAATGCTGCTTGAGGACGACCCTGAAGACTAGCTACAGAGACCACATCACAAACGAGGAGATCTACTGGGAAACTGCAACAAAGCCTCTCGGCCAGGACATAGAGGTACGCAGGATGAAATTTGCAGGACATGCACTCAGAATGTCTCCGGAACGTGCACCTAAGATAGCAATGACATGGCAACCTGACGGAAGAAGGAAAAGAGGCCGACCAAAACTCACATGGAGGCGGACATTCCAGAATGATTTGGAAGCTCGGGATGCTAACCTATCGAGGGTGGAAGACGTCGCACATAACCAAACAGAATGACGAAAGCTTGCTGCCCAATGCACTCAACAGTGTGGGAGGAACTAACTAACTAACATTCTCTCTCCTGAACTCTGGCTTGATGCAGCTCCTGCCTGTATCTTTCATTGTCTGTTTCTCAGTTTAGTCTCCCTGTGCGCTACTCATCCCCCACACTTCATCAGTTATAGTTCTTGAATTTTCCCCTGTTAGACTGTTCATTACAGTTGCTTCCCCTCTCAGTCTTGTGGCTGTGTCCTTCGTGCCAATATCCCCCTCTCTTTTTACTGGGTATTAGCTCCAACGTGAAAAGATAGCCTGTGGGGAGTCGGTAGCCACAAATTTGCATCCTACCACCCAAAGGGCAAAAAAGGTTTTCGATCCAATGATTTTTGTTTTTTCTGTGGCCGCTTTGGTTCAGTGACCACAGCAGGAGCACATTTTCATCGCGCATTCCAGAGATGTGAGGATTAGTAGGTTAATTGGCCGCTGTAAATGCAAAACAGGGCTGCCGACTCCCACTTAATCAGAAGCGGTGGAGATAGACACAAAAAGCTGGAGTAACTCAGACAGCATTTCTGGAGAAAAGGAATAGATGACGTTTCGGGTCGAGACCCTTCAGACTGAGAGTCAGTGGAAAGGGAAATGAGAGATATAGATGCTGATATAGGACAATGAATTAAAGATATGCAAAATAAATAGGCGGAGAAGCAGGGTTGATTAAAAGTTCACGAGGCAAGAATGTTTTATTGTCATATATTTCAGATAGAACAGTGAAATGAAGTTCCAAGTTAATCTGCTTTGTAGGCTGATATAGAACGATTGCCTGATTAACCATAACATTTCTGATGAAAGAACATGGTATGAAGGCCCAGTGTCTTCGTATTCTGCAGTGAGTTGTACAAGATTCAAGATTCAATTTAATTGTCACGTGTACCAATTAAGGTACAGTGAAATTTGAGTTATACAGCCATACTAAGTAAAAAGCAAAACTCCACACAGCGCATAAAATAAAGTTTAACATAAACATCCACCAAGGTGGAATCTACATTCCTCACTGTGATGGAAGGCAATAAAGTTCAGTCATCTTCCTCCTTTGTTCACCCATGGTCGAGGCCTTTGAACGGGGCCGTTGCCGACAGTCCGCTGTTTGAGCCCTCTCGTCGGGACGGATCGGAACACTTCGCGGCATGGAGTCCCCGAGTCGGCCTCTTCTTACCGGAGACTGCGGCTTCACGGTGTTAAAGTCCACAGGCCCAACACTGGCCATATTCGATAAAAGATCCCACGCTCCGCGATGGTATGTCCGTGCTGCACCTGCGGCTTGAAGCTCCGGGCCGGACTCCAGGAAAGACCGCACTACTCCACGTTGTAGGCCACAGGGGGGGATGGAGATGCGACATGGAGAAAGATCGCATCTCTGTTGAGGTGAGTGACTGGAAAAAGTTTCCCCCGATCCCCTCCCTCCACACCCCCCACATAAAACATACCGAGAGACATTAAAACAAATATCCAAGACATACTTGAAGTAATAAAAACAGAGAAGGGACAAGACAGACTGCTGGCGAGGCGGCCATTACGGGCACCACTGTCCAATTACCTGCAATGTCTCCACCATAAGCAAGGTGTAGATCTGGAATGGGATGTTTGTACTTGCCTGGTCGGGTACAGCTGCCAAAATACCAACAAAGGCAGCTTAGACATACAGTTTGTAGGGCGGTACAGTGGAGCAGCTTCGAGAGCCAGAGACCCAAGTTTAATCCGTGGTTGGCAGTGGGAAAAGGTGAAAGCTCCCATTGGTATAGCTCAGGCCTCTCGTCTGAGGGAATTGCAAACGTGTGTCCTGTGCTTTACTGTCTGGCCAGGAGTCTCCTGGTGGGCCCCACTAACCAGCCTCCACGTCCTGCCTGCCCTTATCATCTTTAACCTTCACTAGTCCCAGATATGAAAGCAAGAAGTATAAAGGCTTCGATTTCCAAACATGATCACATAGATGTTGAGGTTTTCATTAGTGGGAGAATATACATGGAGCTGCGTAGGAATTTGTTCTTGTGGAGGGTGGTGAACTTTTGGAATTCTTTAGCCCCGGAAGGTTATGGAGGCTGCATTGTTGGGGCTAGTTCATGAGGTGGATATATTTTTGACAGATTGGGGAACTGGCACACAGGAGGACTCCTGCTCCAAATTACTTGAGATAGTGTCCTGCAAGATCCCTTGTCCCTCAAGTACCACAAAGCTGCCGAAATCCTCTGGGTGCACCCACTTAATTATGTTGTAGTAGAAATAAAAGACAACTGTGATAGAGCAAGGTGACGCAAATAGGAGTGTCTTAATGACCAGATTATCTGTCCTTTCATTCTTGGTTGAGGAATACATATTGACCAGGACCCAACCAGATCCACCTCTATGAAATCACCTGAGAGGGTGACGGGTGCTCCAACTTGGGGCACCTATTTAAGACAGCACTCCCTCACTACCTCGTGAAGTAAGTCTCCCGGGCTGAGGTGAAAGAAAAACTGTTCCCTGAAGGTAAAAAATGGTGGCGGCTGCTGAATACTGGAGGCGGTTGGCATGGAAACGACATCGGTCTGGGTATCCTATTTCAGTGAATATTTCCAAATCCATCCATAAACACACCAAGGAAGGTTCCAACAGCTGAACCAAGCAGTAAATAGCAGGCAATGTTCTCCCAGCTCATAGAGAAGTGTCTACACTAACGCCACACTGTTGGCAATGGATGCTGTGTGCTCTCTGTATGTAGCGGGTAAGGGGCAGTGAATTCCAATTGTAACCCTGTGTAAATAGCTAAGAGCTCCCACAGTGATCGCTGTGGGATATGTGTATTTGGTGTCGGGGCACGATTGGACTTGATTGTGGTAACTGTCTGCTCACTTACAGACTTTGTGCTGGGTGAATTGTTAATGAGGTGATGTACTCAAGTTGCACTAAACCATATTTTAGCCTGGTTTCCACAGTTCTTAGTAAAAGGAAATAAAATCTATGTTTATGTAAACTCTGAACGCACTGATGTTTTTTCTGAATCTGTGTTGCTGCTCCCAATTGCGTTGGTTGCCCATTGTAATACTTGTAGTCAAATTCATTTGTTCGTGTCATCTGCTGACTCTTCTGCTGTTAAGTGCGAATGTTAGGCTCAAGTGAATCTATCGTGCACGTGTTAGTAATTGGTGAATCACAAGCATGAAATCACTTGCACGAGCTTGAAAGATGAACAGAAAAGATGGGAGATACCCAGCTGGACAGGCAGTACCCGTGGAGAGATAATAGGTGTGTTCATGCCTTGTGTTGATAATTATTCACTGGAATTGCCATGTTGGTGGAGCGCTAAGGAAGGACAACTGGTATTCCTGGGAGGAAATGGGGCACAGTGCAGCCAGTCAGCATCTCTAATTAGATATGGAGACAGTGATGGTAACTGATTGATCTCATGGTTGAGGCCACATTTTTTTTTGAGAATTAGTTTAGAGATACAGCGCGGAAACAGGCCCTTTCGGCCCACCGGGTCCGCGCCGACAAGCGATTCCCGCACATTAACACTATCCTATACACAGTAGGGATCATTTTTACATTTACCCAGCCAATTAACATACATACCTGTACGTCTTTGGAGTGGGAGAAAACCCATGCAGGTCACAGGGAGAGCGTGCAAACTCCGTACAGACAGCACCCGTAGTCAGGTTCGAACCCGGGTCTCCGGCGCTGCATTCGCTGTAAGGCAGCAACTCTACTGCTGCGCCACTGTGCTGCCCTGGAGGTTCTACCTCCATTCATCCTCTAGCATTTGTTTGTGGCTGTTTCCCGTTCCTGCGCCTCTCTGCGTCCCGTGTTTTACTGTGCACTGTTGTAGACTGGAATATAGGGCACCAATCTTGTTCATTCAGATCACTGGTATTGATCATACCTTTCCAGTCTGTTTTATTACTGCTCGAGCCTTCATCACTATGAATTATTAGTTTTTATTACTGTTATTGAGAGTTTTGATATGGTTTTCTAAGAAGACAATTCCTTAATATTAACCCTTTGTCATAATTTAAATTCTTGTTGTCATTTATTATTCAGTGTAATAGCATCCAGATATTATGGTCACGAATTAACCTTTCTATAGTATGTTGGTTAAGTTTTTCCTTTCCCTCTCCAAATGCTGTACTCTGGTAGCACACATACCATGATTCAAATGCCCAATATTGACCAGAATGGTGCACACTGCCAGCTGTTATTGCAAGGAATGGCTCAGCCCCATGATTTGACCCTTGTCTGTAAGTACAATGGAAACCAAGGGAAGATGATTAATAGCCAGGTCCTGTATGATGTACTGGGCCGGTTTTACCAGTTGTACCAAGTAGCATTGACACCCTCATGAAAAGTAGAGTTGTTTTCAAACGTCAAGATGAATTTGCATTTTAAAATGCTCACTTTTCATTTGAGGGATTTTGGAACAATTCTGTTTCATCCAGGGACATTTAATTGAGGCAGCATATGAGCTGCATGGCCTAAATGCAATATGTTGTATGTGATGTCAGTAAGGCCAGGAGGCTTTTATCTCCTTGCAAGGTTGCACATTTTGTTTGTTCTTTGTTAATGTTCTGTTTTGCTTTAACTTTGTTGCCTTGGCCATCTGTTGAAGCAACTTCAGGACTTTGTCCTTTGTATCCAACATGCCTATAGTACAGGTCAGTGCCACAGCGATCCGTGAAGCTTCTGTAATATATATTTCTGCACACCATCCTTACTGCAGCATGTTGCACGTTCTCTGTGCAGTGTCACAGGCCCAATCATCATCATCACTTGTTTCAGGAGGGATCTACTCTCCACAGTGGTGGACTGGGTCTAAAAATATTGGTTGCCAGGAGACAAAGGGGGCCCACCCACAACTACAATGCTATCATTTAACAGGGGCCCACTTGCCATCACTTGCTATCACTTCATCAGGGGCCCACTTGCCATCAGGCAAGGTGACACCCTGGCCAGTCCGCTACTGACTCTCCACCATAAAGGCAGAAGTCAGCATATTTTCAGTTGATTAAAAGTTTTGGTTGGATTTGTATTTCGAGTGATGATTCTGTGGTCGTACCCATAGGTGACATGACATGAACAATATTCATACGTGGCCTGATTTGTGGCATAGTTAATGTTTGAATGTAGAAGTGGAAGACAATAAGTAACCAGTAAAATAAAGTGTAGCACCTTCCCCATAATTCCTGATGGCAACTGCATTGCTGATGGGCGTTGCAGCAGTTAGTACTGCTCCCTGAGTATGTGGGGTCCCTCTCACCTGCTTTGCGGTGGTCTGGTTTCCACTCACATCCTGATGACGCGCTGGGAGGTCCACTGCCCACAGTGAATGTGCAGGAAGGAACTGCAGACGCTGGTTTAAACCGAAGATAGACACAAAATGTTAGCGTTTTGTGACTATGCCCACAGTAAATATCCTTTGTGTAGTTGGATGGCAAAAGAATCCAAGGTGTTGATGGAATGTGAGAGAGAATAAGTTGTAGGTCCACAGGGAAGTAAGGAGGCGGAAGGGGCATGGGACTGGCGGGATTGTTGTGGTGGGAGTTGGCATGAATGGCTTCCGCCTGTGCCAGAATAAGTATGAAAGAATCCCTTTTATGGGAGACACAATTGGAAAGGAAATTGACCAGCCTTGCATGACTGCAGGAACATTTCAAATGTCATATATTCTGCAGTGAGTCACTCTGTCCTTGCTCATGGAAACATTTCCACCATTCTCAACATCCACAGTATTAGGGTGGCACAGTGGTACAATGGTGGAGTTGCCGCCTTGCAACACTAGAGACTCTGGTTCAATCCTGACCATGGGCACTGTATGTGCAGAGTTTGTACGATCTCCCCGTGACCGTGTGGGTTTTCTCCGGGCGCCCCTATTTCCTCTCACGTTCTAAAGACGTGCAGGTTTGTAGGTTAGTTGGCCTCTGTAAATTGTCCCTAGTATGTAGGATAGACCTAGTGTACAGGGTGATCGTTAGTCGGCATGGGTCGAAGGGCCTGTTTCTCTGCTGTATCTCTAAACTTGAGGGCATGTCATGACATCACCCAAGACAAAGCCACCTACTTAATTGACATTTAATGTATCCAATGACATTCTTGACTGTCCTTTGTAACTGGATCAAAATTGTGGAACCCTCTCCCTAACAGTTCAGTCAGCTTATGAGCTGATTGTGTTCAAGAGAATGGCCTTGGGGCAATTTGGCAAGACCTTTGTGTTGTGCTGGAAGAACTCAATAGGTCAAGTAACATCTGTAAGGTGGAAACGGTCTGATGACATTCTGGATCCGATCATAAGGAATAGGAGTAGAATTGGCCCATCAAGTCTACTCCACCATGGTTGGTCTATCTCTCCCTCCTAACCCCATTCTCCTGCCTTCTCCCCATAACCCTTGACACCTGTGCAAATCAAGAATCTATCTTTGCCTTAAAAATATCCACTGTCTCGGACTCCACTGCCTTCCGGGGCAAAGAATTCCACAAATTCATCACCCTCTGACAAAATAAGTTTTTCCTTGACTCCTCCTTCCTAAAAAAACATGCTTTAATCCTCGTTCAGAATACCTTTGTGGAATTGTACATCACAGGAGCGGGCCCTGTGAGTGACTGTGTCCATGATTACGTTTTTGCTCTCTGTACTTGCTGATTTTTCCCCACAATGGGCACTTCCCATAAACAAACACTTTTCTTCTGCAGAAAGACAAAAAAAGCTTGAGAATAACTCAGTAGGTCAGATAGCATCTCTGGAGAAAAGGAATAGGTGATGTTTCAGATTGAGACCCTTCTTCGGCTTCCCCAGCTTTTTGTGTCTATCTTTGGTTTAAACCAGCATCTGCAGTTCTTTCTTGCGCTTATTTTTCTTCAGGACTGGCTGGTCTCAGCAGTTACCAATGATGAGAGGGTGGTACTGACGTGTAGTGTTTGATACCATGCTGCCCTGCTGCCAGTGAAGTGCATGAGTTAAAGCATTGGCCCGCTCTCTGCTCTCAAATCATTTACTTGACAGTTCTGCTGAGCGTCAACAACTGAGGAATTGTTTGCCTCTGCATTGAATCATCCATTGCCACATTAATGCCAGCTGCTCCCTGTGCTGTCATTTTCACATAGTTTGATGACCCCAGCAGCAGCAGCCGTTGAAGTTATGTCTTATAAATATAAATGAGGGGAGATTGGACAAGAAAGTCGCAGTGTTATTTTCAGTCTGAGTAATGCAGACTCTGCCTGCGGTTTAGTCGCTCCACTCCCATCACTGGACATGGGGATATTTAAGGGGGAGGGAAAGAGTGGTTTGGGAGTGGTGTGTGGGTTGAGGGATTGGAGAGTATGTGTAATTTTTGAAGAACGTTCCTTGGGAGTGGTCAGTGTTTGCAGCGATTCTCTGGGGCACTGATTGCAACAGATTGCTTAGGAATCTGTCGGTATTTATGGCGGAGACTGGCCTGCCAGCAATGTGCCGCATACTGCCTGGAGTCTGCAGGCTAATATGGGTGGTCCTTGAGGTCCCGCAGATCCCTCCAGCACTGCTGCTCTTGAACTGCCATTAGCTCTTGAGTCAGAAGACGGTGAATCCGTGGAATTCATTGCCACAGAAGGCTGTAGAGGCCAAGTCAATGGATATTTTTAAGGGAGGGATAGATAGATATTCTTGATTGGTACGGGTGTCGGGGGTTATGGGGAGAAGGCAGGACAATGGGGTTAAGAGGGATAGACAGATCGGCCACGATTGAGTAGTGGAGTAGACTTGATGGGCCGAATGGCCTAATTCTGCTCTGATCACATGAAAACACACCAACCGTTAGTACTTCAATGTGGCACTGTAGATCACGGGCTTCATTGAGACTAATTGGTGATTTACGAATGTAAATATAGATGTGAATTCCGAATAAGGGGTCATCTGTTCAAGATGGTGATGTGGGGATAGCAGATGAGCTGTGTTGAATGGTGAAGCAAGCTAGTGGAGATCAGTAGCTCTCTCCTGCTTTCTTTGGTGACAATAAGCTTGCACCTGGCCCCCAACTACACCTTGCCATCATGACCATTCTTCAGAGGCGAGTCTATTGACCATTGGGGCATCACAATTAGCACAATCCACTCCAGATGAAGATTATGTATGACAAGGTTCAACTATGCAAATTACTGGAGGTCAGGCAGCATCTGTGGAGGAAATGGACAGGCAGACTTTAAAAGTTTTTTTTGAAATATTTTTCACCACAGGTAGAGTTGCTGCCTTATAGCACCAGAGACTCTGGTTCGATCCTGACTATAGGTGCTGTCTGTACAGAGTTTGTACGTTCTCCCTGTGACCAGCGTGGGTTTTCCCCGGGTGCTCCGGTTTCTTCCCATACTCCAAAGACGTACAGCATTGTAGGTTAGTTGGCTCCGGTAAAGTTTGTAACTCTAACCCTTACAGGTTGCAGCTCCTAGACCGTGGAACAGCATCCCTCTTCCCATCAGAACTGCCCCCTCCATTGACTCCTTTAAGTTGAGACTAAAAACTCATCTCTACTCCCAAGCCTTTCTTGACGTCCTCTGAGCGTGGGCTATATGTATGTCGTGATGTTTGTATTTAACCTATGAACCACTGTTGTTTGTTATACTATTCTTATACCAATGTAAAGCACTTTGGACAATGAGAGTTGTTTTTTAAATGTGCTATATAAATAAAAGTGACTTGACTAACTAGTGTGTGTGTGTAGGATAGTATTGGTATGCGGGGATCGCTGATCGGCGCCGATTTGGTGGGCTGAAGGGCCTGTTTCCACGCTGTATCTCTAAACTAAACTAAAGCTGCTGCCTGACCCACTGAGTTCCACCAGCAACTTGTATTTTGCTCGGGATTCCAGCAACTACAGTCTCTTGTCTCCTGGATAGCATTAGACACGGTGGTGCAGCGGTAGAGTTGCTGCCTGACAGCGAATGCAGCGCCGGAGACCCGGGTTCGATCCCGATTACGGGTGCTGTCTGTACGGAGTTTGTACGTCCTCCCGTGACCTGCGTGGGTTTTCTCCGAGATCATCAGTTTCCTCCCACATTCCAAAGACGTACAGGTTTGTAGGTTAATAGGCTTGGTGATAAATGTAAAAATTGTTCAGTATAAAATTGTCCAATTTCCAGTATAGTCCATGGTGGACTCTTCGGAAGTGATGACCACAAGGTACACGGACTCATCTGTGGATCATGATATAACGGGCAATTGTGACTTCCTGTTCATTTCCCTAACACTGCCGAAGTTCCGTGGGTTCAGGCATGGGAGTGAGTGCAGTGTTCGGCGGCCCGTGTTATCATTGCGGGAGAGGAGATCTGTTAGCACCAGCTGCTCGCTGCCTCTGGCTTCTGGAACGGGTGCTGCCTGGCTGGGTTGGGTCTCTGCATTCCTAAGCTCTGCCAGTTGTCTGCGTGAGTGAGGTACCTTCTGCGGACGGGAACGGGGTGCTCGGCTGTCCCTGGTGCCTTGGCACAGCACCAAGTTCACGTGCCGTGATCCAACCCCTGCCCTGCTGTCTCATAATGACAAATTAAAGGTTTACAAATTGATTTCCCACTCCTTTACATCAAACATCCTCCTTCGAGTGTAAAGAGATTTTTACGAAGATTAGTGGCTTGCTTTGAAATAACTGATGTTTTGCTGTGATTATTTTTCTTTGCCCTTGTTATTATACTTTGACTTTTTATCTGTTTCTTTTTATCTGAGCAGGTGGGTCGGGTTCTGGAGGGTGTATGAGCGTGGGAATTGTAGCAAGCCCACAGCCCTTTGAGTCTGTTCTTTCATTTAATTATAACATTTGGAAATAGGTGGCGCAGCGGTAGAGTTGCTGCCTTACAGCGCCAAGGATCTGGGTTCAATCCTGACTACAGGTGCTGTTTGTTAATAGTTTGTATGTTCTCCCCGTGACCTGCATGGGCTTTTTCAGAGGCTTCCTCCCACAGTCCAAAGACATACAGGTGATCACTTGTTGGCGCAGACTCAGTGGGCCGAAGTGCCTGTTTCCACAGTGTATCTCTAAACTAAACTAAACTAAACACAGATGATCTGGGGATATCACCTGCCTACCTTGGGCTGTGCTGGTCTAATCTATCTGCTTTCCTGCCTGCTTTTGAAGGCTTTTTTTAGCCCCGACTGGTTGGGAAACTTGGCTTCTACTGTGGCTGGCTCTGTCCTTGGGGTGAAGTTGGATTCGTGAGAGATGTTCATGTAGGGGAGGATGCTCTTCAAACTGTGGAGCATCTTGGACAATTCATCAATCTTTGCACACCCCTAATCCTTTCCACTCGTCACTTTAATTTCATGTTTCATGTATCTTGTGTTTAATGACTATTGACAGATCAATTTCCCTCCTGGGAAAAAATAAAGTTCTATTGTTAGGAAATGTTAGGAAATGAGACGGGTCAGGTGGCAGAGGTATGTGTTGGGGAACAGTTCGGGACCAGTGATCACAATACCATTAGTTTCAATATAGTTATGGAGAGGGTCAGAACTGGACCTAGGGTTGAGATTTTTGATTGGAGAAAGGCTAACTTTGAGGAGATGCGAAAGGATTTAAAAGGAGTAAATTGGTACAGTTTGTTTTATGTGAAAGATGTGGAAGAGAAATGGAGGCCATTTTTTTTTTTTTTTTTTTTTTTTTTTTTTTTTTTAGCGCTCCCCAACTTTATGTATTATAACTGGGCAGTAAATATTAAAAATATGATTCACCTGCTGGACAATTCTGCCCAGCAGGTGGACTGGATTGTAATGGAAAGAGAGGACTGCTCTCCGTGTAATATAGGAGCGACTCTCCTCTCACCAATACATCTGAATAACAAAAATTATAATAAAAATCCAATTATACATAGCACAATTAGAACATGGAAACAAATAAAACAGAACCTAAAATTAAGAAACCTATCTCTTTTAATACCAATAGTTAATAATCCATCGTTTAAACCATCAATTATAGACAAATCATTTATACAATGGGAAAGAATGGGAATCAAAATGCTCGGAGATCTGTATGAATTGGGAAAATTACTATCATTTCAACAACTACAACTGAAATATAATTTGAAAAATAATCAATATTTTAAATATCTTCAAATTCGTGATTATCTGAAAAAATACACAAAAGACTATCATAATATGCCTACAGACTTACTGGATGAAGCAATGAAGACAAAGGCTGAATCAGCGAATCTAATATCGTACTTATATAACATCATCTTAAACATAGAAATACCCACAACTGATGGAATTAGAAGAGACTGGGAACAAGAATTAGCTATAAAAATTTCAAAAGAGAGCTGGGATAATCATTTACTACAGGTGCATAAATGTTCGATCAACGTACGACATACTCTCATCCAATTCAAAACATTACATAGACTATATTATTCAAAAACTAAAATAAATAAACTCTTCCCTAATGTCTCACCCATCTGTGATAAATGTCTGTGTCAAGAAGCTACCATAGCGCATTCTTTCGTTTTTTGTACAAAAATACAAAAATTCTGGAATGAAATATTTGACATCTTTACAAAATTAATTAAAATAAAACTGGTACCAAAACCAGAATGGATTATTTTTGGAATATCGGAAGGTAACCCTGAACTAAACGTGTTTCAGAAGAATTTACTCAATTACGGGCTAATAATGGGAAAAAAGCTCATACTTAAATTCTGGAAAAATGCACCTACACCAACAATAAAAATGTGAATATCAAATATGTTTGAAACACTACATCTGGAAGAGATGAGATTCCTCTTAGCAGGCAAAGCAGACCATTTCCAAAAGACGTGGTCTACGTTTTTGGAACTATTATAAGCATAAGGTGCAATAGTAATTAAAAATAAATAAATAACTAAATAAATAAAAGGTGCCAGGATCTGGTAACGGGGTGTAAAAAAAAAAAAAACACAAAAAAAACAAAATAACAAAAACAGACTTGGTTGGTAGTCCCCTTTCTGCGGAGTTTAATGTTATAATAGAGCAATTGTTTCTCCTTTCTTTTTCTTTCTTTTCTAGGGTCTTCTTTCTTTCTTTACATCCTTCTCTAACTTCTTTTCTAAGGGGGCTTTCTTTTCTCAACACTCTCTTGCACCTTCACGACTCTTGCGCACTTTCTTTACTTTCCTTCTATCTTTTTCTTAAAGCTCAAAAAATGAAGCGGTACAAAAAATGTATTAAGACATTTTGTTGTGTAGTATTGTAATTTACCGTACTTCTAATAAAAAAAGAAATAAAGAAAAAAAGAAAAGAAAAAAAGAAAAGAAATGGAGGACATTTAAAGGTGACATTTTAAGAGTACAGAATCTTTATGTCCCTGTTCGGTTGAAAGGAAATAGTAAAAATTGGAAAGAGCCATGGTTTTCAAGGGAAATTGGACACGGTTTGGAAAAAGAGAGAGATCTACAATGATTATAGGCAGCATGGAGTAAATGAGGTGCTTGAGGAGTATAAAGAATGTAAAAAGAATCTTAAGAAAGAAATTAGAAAAGCTAAAAGAAGATATGAGGTTGCTTTGGCAAGTAAGGTGAAAGTAAATCCAAAGGGTTTCTACAGCTATATTAATAGCAAAAGGATAACGAGGGATAAAATTGGTCCATTAGAGAGTCAGAGTGGACAGCTATCTGCAGAGACAAAAGAGATGGAGGAGATATTGAACAATTTATTTTCTTCGGTATTCACCAAGGAGAAGGATATTGAATTATGTGAGGTAAGGGAAACAAGTAGAGTAGCTATGGAAACTATGAGATTCAAAGAAGAGGAAGTACTGACACTTTTGAGAAATATAAAAGTGGATAAGTCTCCAGGTCCGGACAGGATATTCCCTAGGACATTGAGGGAAGTTAGTGTAGAAATAGCAGGGGCTATGACAGAAATGATCATATTGAATGGCGGTGCAGGCTCGAAGGGCCGAATGGCCTACTCCTGCACCTATTTTCTATGTATCTATGTAAATATTTCAAATGTCATTAGAAACGGGAATAGTGCCGGAGGATTGGCGTACTGCGCATGTTGTTCCATTTTTTAAAAGGGGTCTAAGAGTAAACCTAGCAATTATAGACCTGTTAGTTTGACGTCAGTGGTGGGCAAATTAATGGAAAGAATACTTAGAGATAATATATATAAGCATCTGGATAAACAGGGTCTGATTAGGAACGGTCAACATGGATTTGTGCCTGGAAGGTCATGTTTGACTAATCTTCTTGAATTTTTTGAAGAGGTTACTCGGGAAGTTGATGAGGGTAAAGCAGTGGATGTTGTATATATGGACTTCAGTAAGGCCTTTGACAAGGTTCCTCACGGAAGGTTGGTTAAGAAGGTTCAATTGTTGGGTATTAATGGTGGAGTAGCAAGATGGATTCAACGGTGGCTGAATGGAAGATGCCAGAGAGTAATGGTGGATGGTTGTTTGTCAGGTTGGAGGCCAGTGACTAGTGGGGTGCCACAGGGATCTGTGTTGGGTCCACTGTTGTTTGTCATGTACATCAATGATCTGGATGATGGTGTGGTAAATTGGATTAGTAAGTATGCAGATGATACTAAGATAGGTGGGGTTGTGGATAATGAAGTAGATTTTCAAAGTCTACAGAGAGATTTATGCCAGTTGGAAGAGTGGGCTGAAAGATGGCAGATGGAGTTTAATGCTGATAAGTGTGAGGTGCTACATCTTGGCAGGACAAATCAAAATAGGACGTACATGGTAAATGGTAGGGAATTGAAGAATGCAGGTGAACAGAGGGATCTGGGAATAACTGTGCACAGTTCCCTGAAAGTGGAATCTCATATAGATAGGGTGGTAAAGAAAGCTTTTGGTGTGCTGGCCTTTATAAATCAGAGCATTGAGTATAGAAGTTGGGATGTAATGTTAAAATTGTACAAGGCATTGGTGAGGCCAATTCTGGAGTATGGTGTACAATTTTGGTCGCCTAATTATAGGAAGGACGTCAACAAAATAGAGAGAGTACAGAGGAGATTTACTAGAATGTTGCCTGGGTTTCAGCAACTAAGTTACAGAGAAAGGTTGAACAAGTTAGGGCTTTATTCTTTGGAGCGCAGAAGGTTAAGGGGGGACTTGATAGAGGTCTTTAAAATGATGAGAGGGATAGACAGAGTTGACGTGGATAAGCTTTTCCCACTGAGAGTAGGGAAGATTTAAACAAGGGGACATGACTTGAGAATTAAGGGACAGAAGTTTAGGGGTAACATGAGGTGGAACTTCTTTACTCAGAGAGTGGTGGCTGTGTGGAATGAGCTTCCAGTGAAGGTGGTGGAGGCAGGTTCGTTTTTATCATTTAAAAATATATTGGATAGTTATATGGATGGGAAAGGAATGGAGGGTTATGGTCTGAGCGCAGGTATATGGGACTAGGGGAGAATACGTGTTCGGCACGGACTAGAAGGGTCGAGATGGCCTGTTTCCATGCTGTAATTGTTATATGGTTATATGGTTATTGTATCGTAGGCTTGTTTGCAGCAAGAAGGCACTTGCTAATGCTGGCAAGTTCCACTTAATTTACAGTGCAACAGATGGGAATAGTTAAAGTTAAATTAATCTACTACTCAGCGCTACAAACAAAGTTTTAATGTGTGAAGCAATCCAAGATTGTGACCAATTTATCAGCATTCTGAAGCTGCCTGCAACCCTCAAAGAAAGACAGCTGGTCAGTTGCATTGGTTACTTATTTAAATAGTGTTGTGATCAGCGATCCCAAGGACCGCCTGCCCAGTCTGAAGATGGATCTAGACCCGAAACATCACCCATTCCTTCTCTCCAGAGATGCTTCCTCTCCCGTTGAGTTACTCCAGCTTTTTGTGTCAGTTGTTCAGCTATTGCTGAGTGAGGTACGTCCAAATGAGAGTTCCAAATATCCCGCATATTGGAGGAAAGGGCTAAATTGACTGGAAGCTGCCTTTGGGGCGAGTTACATAAACTATTAATATAGCAATTAGGAAGTCGGAAACCTTGTGTTTGAGTTTGAGTTTGATTGAGGCAGGAAAATCTGAGTCTTGAGAATTACAGAATAATGAAAGGCATAGATAGTGGATGTGGAAAGGATGTTTCCACTGGTAGGAGAGTCTAGGACCAGAGGTCATGACCTCAGAATTAAAGAGCGTTCTTTTAAAAAGGTGAGAGGGAACTTCTTTAGTCAGAGGGTAGTTAATCTGTGGAACTCATTGCCACAGAGGGCTGTGAAAGTCAAGTCAGTGGATATTTGTGGGTATTGTTGGGCGGCGCGACCGACGTTCGCAGCGGCCTCTGCAGTCCGTCCATCTTTTTTAAATGTTTTGTCCCGTTGAATGTATAGTTTGTTGTGGTTTTTATATTGTTTTTAGCTGTGTATATGTGGGGTGCGAGGGGGGGGGGCGACTTTTAAAATCTTTTCCCTGTACGGGGGACCCGACCTTTTCCCTGTCATATCTCCGTTGTCGTTGGGGCCTAGCACCGTGGAGCAGCCTCCAACCGCCCGCCGGGGGCTCCAACATTAACATTAAGACCCGGACCGGGGCTTTACATCGCCCGGCGCGCCCTTAACGGCTGCGGGACTTGCCATCGCCCGCCGGGGGCTTTAACATCTGGAGAAGAATGGAACACAGGGGAGAGACAAGACTTCGCCTTCCATCACAGTGAGGAGGAGATTCACTGTGATGGATGTTTATGTAAATTGTGTTGGTTGTGTGTCTTGGTTCTTTTCTTGTTGTATGCCTGCAGAAACCAAATTTTGTTTGAACTTCATACTTGAGGTTCGAATGACAATAAATAAATTGCATAATTGTATAATTTTTAAGGCAGCGATAGACAAGTTCTTGATTGGAATGGGTGACGAGGGTTATGGGGAGAAGGCAGGAAAATGGGATTAGGTGGCAGAGATCAGGTATGATTGAATGATGGACTAGACTCGATGGGCTGAATGGCCTAATTCTTGTGAAGGGTGCTAACTTGTGAACTTGGATACAATAGGGTTATAAAATGATGCAGTACATGTAGGCCTTTCGGCCCACTAATTCATGCTGACCATCGCTCACTACTTCCCACAGATTCCAGGTTTTGATCGGACCTGGTTTGCTGGAACTGGGATTTTAACTCTAACTACCCTTACCACTGTAGAAGGTGTAAAAATGAGACGAGCTCCAAAATCAAGACAATAATAGTGTTCGGTAAGCATGCGAAGGAAGTAAGGGTTCGCTACATTCACCGTGAACATGGTGAGGAGTGAATGAATAATGCGATGTAAAGCGCCTTGAGTATTAGAAAGGCGCTATATAAATCCCATCCATTATTATTATTATTATCATAGACATGGCTTTGCCATTATCACCTCCTCTATTAGCAAACGAAGGGACAAGAGGAAGTTTGGCTGCCTTTGTAAAATCCAGGGATTATTATGAACAACTAGATTCTTGTTTAAAAAGGAACTGCAGATGCTGGAAAATCGAAGGTAGACAAAAATGCTGGAGAAACTCAACGGGTGAGGCAGCATCTATGGAGCAAAGGAAATAGGGGACGTTTCGGGCCTGAAGAACGGTTTCGCCCGAAACGTTGCCTAACTAGATTCTTGTCCTGCTCTCATTTTGTGCTGGTCTTCAACCAATTAGTTCTGCTGTCTGCGCACAAGCCTGGAGTGATCTTGCCTGGAGTCTGATACAACTATTTACCTCATAATGAGACCTTCAGTGCCTGCTCTGGAACATTTGAGCCATTTTGATATATGTGTTCTGAGAAGAAAAAAAATCAAAACAATTCCTTCGGGTGTCCTGCAGTGCTTTGAACTGCACTTGTAGGCTGCCGGTCTTTGTGAACGACTGTGTTGGACAAGATACTCTGAGACCTAAAGACAACTTGATAACCTTTCTGGGTGACCATGTGTGATCAATCACCTGTTTGGATTTAGTGTTTACAGGCAGTTTAATTGCCAAGAAAGGAATTACTGCGTTATTTGTTGGGTTTTGAACCTTTCCACCCACTCAGCTCCTTCCTTCTGAAAGTACCCTTGAGTTCTGAGCTGCAAAGGTTGTGTCTTTCAGATAAGGAATTAACTGTTTGGTGGACATTTTAAAAACGTATTGCACGCTTCTGTGCAGCGTTTATTTCTGTATGCCAGTTAATGTTTTGCATGTTAATTATAAACGACAAAGATTACAAAGGCATCACTGTTGCTCCATGTTATTGTTGTGCATAAATTAGTACTCTGCTCATTACAGAATTCATATTTCAACAAAGTGCTCCAGATATACCGAGATTGTAAAAGGGGCAAAAAATTGCAAATTGGACTTATCTTGTGATACAATGAAAGGTATTTTGGCACCTTTTTGGCAGATTGGACTTATCTTGTGATACAATGAAAGGTATTTTGGCACCCCCATTTATCATTTCCCCCTCGATTTCCCTGCATTGTAGTCTTTCTCACATACCTTATCAACTGTTTGATTCTTTTTAGCTTTACCATTAATCTACTCCAAGGAGTAACGTGCTAAGGGGCAATTTGACCTATCTGCTGGTCTTTGGGATGTGGGAGGAAACTGGAGCACTTGAGGGTAAAAACCACTTGGTCACAGAGAGAACAAGCTAATGCCGCTGTCCCACTTAGGAAACCTGAACGGAAACCTCTGGAGACTTTGCGCCCCACCCAAGTTTCCGTGCGGTTCCCAGAGGTTTTTGTCAGTCTCCCTACCTGCTTCCACTACCTGCAACCTCTGGCAACCACAGGGAGACCCTGTCTCCCATTTTAGTGGTGCACTCCATCGCCTTTTGGTCCAGGAAACCTCTGATATGAGGAGAGCTCCCCTTGTACTGCCCCAGCGCAAAGCCTAAAGGCCCAATCCCCTTTAATGTAGAATTGTAAGCAAGTTGCAACATGAAAGGCAGCTATTCCTCCAGGAAGGAGAGTTTGTGTTGGTGGAGGTGGAGGTGGGAACCAGTGTTCCAGAGCGAATTGGTCCCCTTGGTTCCTGGATATACGTTTAGTTTAGTTTAGAAACACAGCGCAAAAGCATTTCTGGGCAGTTGGGTGGAGATTTGGAGCGGCTGTTTGTGTGGGGGAGAGGGGGTTGTGTGGGTCCGGGTCAGGAGTGGGAGGTGTGCAGTTCACAATCACAAATGAAATCTCTGAGAATATTTGCTACCAATGATTAAAAATCTGCAGGTGCTCAATCTGAATTGTAAAAATTGAATACACTGGAAACCTTCAGCAGGTCGGGCAGCACCTGCAGAGTATTTCCGTGCCCCCCCCCCCCCCCTGAAAGGCAGCCACCCTGAGGTTGTGTCAGAGTTCCTAGTCTTGCCGTGATGAAACGCAGTTCCTTTAAGCAGCCAGGCAGAATGTGCAGCAAATTCTGTGGCCTGCTTATCAGCAGTCATAGTGCTACTGTTGTAAGGTCAGTGAATATTATGCTGCCTGTGCTTGCTCTTTGATACTGAAAATGTCACTGCAGAGATTGATGCCAAGGTAGGAAGCGATTCTCAGGATTACCAATCCAAGGCAATTAAATGAAGTTAATTGCAGATCAGTGGCCTTGAGGGCTTAAAGCCTTGCTCTTGCACTTGTAAGTATTTTTCAATGACCTATTTCTCAGCTGTGCATTTTAATGGTGTCAAGGTTAGGCCAGAGTTTCATTTATTTTAAGCGTTCTGTTTTCTGGTCCATTGGGAGGTGGTAGGAATGGTTTTGTAAGAATCATTCAAATGTAGGCAAGAGAGATATTAAGAGAATGCTTTATCATGTATTTATACACTGTGAATAGCTCAATTGTAACGTATTGTCTTTCCGCTGACAGATTAGCACGCAACAAAAGCTTTTCACTCTAACCTCGCACTAAACTAAACTAAACTCAAACTCATGAACACCGAATAATTTGATACATGTGCAAAAGTTAAGGAGGATGTGTAGTTCCTAGAGCATCTCCCTGCCGAGCTTTCTCTTTGTCCCTTAATGTTGGCATAAAATAATTACTGGAGATTGCCTTCTGTTGTCGGCTCAAAATACCAAGCAAAGCTAACCACAAAATAAAAGTAAGAAAAGCTGCAAATATTTAAAAGCATCTGGGCGAGCACTGGAATTGCCAAGGCAAAACTACAAGAGATTCAATGTGAGTATGTAACATTTGATGATCCTCGGAAAGGCAGCCACCCTGAGCTCATGTCAGAGTTCCTAGACTTGCCGTGATGAAGCCGCTCTCACCCTAAACCTATGTCCTGTGAGGTCCACCTATCCGAGAGGTGATAAGGAATCTGCTTTAATGTCTCAGACGGCAGCCGCAACTTTTAAAGACAATTAGTTCAGGAATATGGGCAGCATTACTGGCTCACTACTTGAATGACGAAGGACATAAAGGCTTGTGAAGGGGAGGGTGCTTCTCAGTGTGTCCGACATGACTCCAAAGGACCCAGCACAGTGCTTTAGGCCTGCGTGATGTGTTGCGACCTTTTGACAGATGCATTGGTCCTACATGAGCTGCGTGTTTTCTGGGAATCATTTCTGTGACTTGATCAATTGAAGCAATTTTCAGTTTTGAAGGACACCTGCTGCCAGGCATGTCAGCTTGCCAGAGTGAATGTGTTTCAGTGATTGAGCTGTGATCAGCAGTGGGGAGAACTTGTTTGGAGTGAAGTGAAATATTTCGGGTCGTGCATTTGTGAGCACACTCGTTAGGGAGAGGTGCAAAAGACACTCAGGTCAAGGTCTCAGCCCACATTGACCTTCACGTGTAGATAATTATTCAGTTTTCCCACAGTTTGTGTTGCTCAGCTGGTTACAAAGGCATCATTTATTATAACATTTCTTCCCACCATCTGTGGGTGTATGGCACGTATCCTCTGGGAGAAAGTGAGAGGAGCCAGAATGAACCAAGGCTATCATTCTTTTAATCTATTCTAAGCACGAGACTGAGAGACTTTCCCATATAAAGTAACATTTTCGTACACACCCGTGGTGCCTCAGTGGGGTTAGCTGGGAATAGGGCCAGAACTACTTTTAACTTGGAACTTGATCAAGTCTTGCCAGCCAGCAAACAAAGAACTGTAATTTACCCCCTAGAGGTACTGTAGACTTGAGGGGAAATGGATGTCACTGCAAGGAGGTTGCATGGGAGCTGTGGAAGATGGTCTCTGGGAGACTTCAGCATGGATCGAATCGGGATCAGTTTGGAAGATGAGCAAAAGTGATTTTGGGGTTGGGTCAAAGTTTTGGGGGAGGTAGATGGTTAAGGATGTTTTGGGATATTACACCAAATGACACCAAAAACAGGTTGTATAATAGACCGTGAGGAAGGCTTTCTAAGCGTACAAACAGTTAGAGGCTGGGCCAAGGAATGGCTTGCAATTTAACTATGACAAGTGTGGGGTGTTGCATATTGGTATGGCAAACCTGGGCATGACTTGCACAGTAAATATTAGTGCCAGGGAGAGTGTGGCAGAATGAAGCAACCAGGAAGTACAGGTACATGGTTGCTTGAAAATGAAGTCGGGTGGGAAGTGTGATGAAGACGTTTAGCACATTTGCCTCCGTTGGGAAAGATCTTGAGTACGAACGTTAGGACATCATGATGGACCTGTACGAAAGGGTGGTGGGACCACACTTGGGAGTACTGTGTGCAGTTCTGGTCACCGAGCAGGGGAAGGATGTCATTAAGTTGGAAAGGGTGAAACGGTGCAGAAGAGCTCGGGATATTACCTGGGCTGTAGGCTCGAGTTATAGGGAGAGATTGGATAGGCTAGACATTTTTCAATGTGACCGTAGGAGGCTGAGAAGTGACCTTTATTGAGGTGTACAAGTCTTTTTCCCAGGATAGAGTTTAAAAATTAGAGGGTATGGGCATATGGCGAGTTTAGTTTGGAGATGCAACATGAGTCCACTGACTCCACTGAGTCCATACCGACCATCGATCAGCCATTCGCACTAGTTCTATGTTATCCCACTTTCTCATCCACTCTTTGCACACGAGGGACAATCCACAGAGGCTTATTAACCTACAAACCTGCATGTCTTTTGGATGTGAGGGGAAACTGGAGCATCCAAAGGAAATCCATATGATCACAGGGAGAACATGCAAACTCCACACAGACAGTACCCATGGTCCAGATTGAACCCGGGTCTCCAGGGCAGTGAGGCAGCTATTAGCTACACCACTGTGCCATCACTGAGAGGGGAGAGATTTAAGAGTGATCTCAAGGAGAACTTTTTCACTCTGAGATTAGTCCGTATCGTGGAATGAACAGCCAGAGGAAGCTGTAGAAGTAAATGCAATTATGATTTTTGAAAGACATTTAGACAATTGTATGGATAGGAAAGGTTTAGAGGGCTTTTGGCCAAATACAGGCAAATGGGACAACTCCACAGGGTCAGGACCTGGTGTGCAGTGAGACCCAGGTTGGTCAACATGGGCCAAGTATTTGATTATAATCTGATTTCCATACATGAATATACTAAGATCATTCATGTGCTGCACGTGTTGATCAGAGCCTGGGCTCTACTGTGGAATGCAATTAGGAATGTAATTTAGTCCAACCTAATCCAATTTAAAGCATAAATATTGCATTCAGGTGTAAGTTAAAAGACTCGTTACCGTATGCACCATATTGCACAATTTAAAGCTGAAAATGCAAAAGCACCGTACCAATGGGAGGGTGGACACCCTCCAACCACACCCTCCACCCCCAGTCGCTACGCTCCCTTGGTCTTGGTCTCTTGCAATTTCTCACTCTCAACTCTTACCCAATGTTGGCAGCCCTGCGAATGGTTATTACCGATCAGAAGACTCTTAGATTTCCAGTATCCAGAAATCTGGAATAGAGCTCTGGAAGTAGGAGGTGCAGTGGTGGAGGGTGCAATCATGGCAGGGGTGGGGGGGTGGTGGGTGGGGAGGGGGGGAAGGGGGGAGGAGGGGAAGGAGGGAGAAATGGGTGTTGTCTTTTTTTTTGAAACCTCATTGCTTAATTGAGGATGCAGCCCACCATTAACTTTGGAGAATGGGTCTCCTGTTAGTTTACTGTTTGTTTGTTTGTTTGGTGCTTTTTATGGAGATGTTAGAACCCTCCCCAAGGAGAGCTGTGTTGATGTTTTTGTCTCTGGTGGTTTTCCCTGTTCTGTGAGCTGGAAGAATAATGTTGTCAGATGTCAGGGCCCTGGGGTTTGATGTGGCATCTGTCGTTTATAGTACCGAGATGCAGGCAGCATTGAGTTTGGGACTGGTGCGAGGGAATAAAGGATTGAGGATCAAAGGGTGGCAGAGTTAGGCAAAAGTTAAGTGCTGCTCCCAGGTTGTGTTTCATTCCATGGGTTACAGCAGGCACATAATCCAGGCGTTTAAAGCAACAGCATTCCTTTAAGTGCAGTTGTAATCCCATTGCTCAATTCCACAACAGCACAAAAATACAATGGATTCTTATTCTGGGAAAATGTTTGGGGAAACTGGCCTGGGAGAATTTTGTTTTACTTGCAGTTTGTTGGTACAGAAATGGTGTAGTTGTGATTGAAGATGTGATAAGTGAGAGCTCTGGCTGCAGTGAGATGGTGATTTTCCTCTCTGCATCTGTAGAGCAACTTGGTTTATCTAGGGCGAAAAACAGGGAAAAAATGCGTGGATATTTGAAATCTGAAATGACAACAGAATGCTGTGGGTACTCGGTAGATCAGACAGCACCTGTGGAGGGAGAAATTGTGCTAGTGCTTCAGGTGAAGAAGATCTTTCTGAAATTGTGCGGGAGGGAATTTTTTTTTGTTGAAATGTTAATTCTGTTTATCTCTTCATGCCTGACCTGGGTATTTCTGGTGTGTTTTTTTGTTTCTATTATGGAGTTGCATGTCACAGTTTCTATTTATAGTGCAAGTTGACCACAATTGGTATTTCCCAATCTTTCAGTGGTTTAATGGAATGAACATGTGGTAATGACAGAACACTTAAAAAAAAAAATTGGCGTATGATAATGCAGAGGGCAAGAAGGCTATTTTGCTTGCAACTAAGCATTAAAAACAGAAGTTGATTTAAAATGTGCCTGGCGTCAACCAAGCCTGGTGATAAAACATATGAAGGTTTGGGTAAGCTCATTGTACATTTTAGTTGGCTCAGCAGTCTCTGCTGTTATGTCACAGCTCCAACCAGAGGGTGGTGGGTAATGCAACAAGCTGCCAGAGGAGGTGGTTGATGTTGGTACTATAACATTTTAAAAACATTTGGCCAGGTCCGTGAATAGGAAATGTTTTAGAGAGATGGGCCAAATGCGGGCAGGTGGGGAGAGCATAGATGGGGCATTTTTGCTGGCATGGATAAGTTGAGCCGAAGGGCCTCTTTCCATGCTCCACTCTATGATACAATGACCACCTGGATTTAATTCTGACTTTGGACTGCTTAGATTTTCCCTAGATGCTCTGGTTTCCACCCACATTTCAAATATGTGCTGGAAGATTAAATAGCCACTATAAATTTCCCCAGTGTAGGTAATTAACAAAAGAATAAAAGGGGAATTGATGGGTATGCAAGAGAGTGACCAGGTTGCTGTGCTGTTGGGAACATTTTTTTAAGGGAGGTGAAGGAATGGATGTGGAGAAGAGGAAGGTCTGATGTGATTACTCTGTTAGGAGCTGGCATGGACCAGATAGGCTGAATGGCCTCCAGATTTGCCATAATATGCAAGTGAATACATCCTGATAGTACAGGTACAGGTTTAACTGCTGGAATCCAATATCCAGGTGAATCTGTTGAAAACGTGCCGAATGTTGTAGGATGGTGCAAGTTTGAAGGAGATGTGAGATTACATTGTTTGAGGAATCTGTAATTAGAAGGAACTACAGATTCTGGTTTACCAAAGAAAGGCACTTAAATGCTGGAGTAACTCGGCGGGTCATGCAGCAACGCTGGAGACCATAGATTAGTGACGTTTCAGGTTGGGTCCTTTATTCAATCTGAGGAATCTGTAGTGTGTGCAGTTAGACGGAGCACAATGGAAAAGAACTGCATATTCAGCGGGCATTTGTTATTGAGGAGTTACTGAGGCAGCATTAAAGCAAGCAGCGTATTCACATCTTCCAGCAAAAGATTGGAATGTTCACAGGTTGGGAACAACTTCTTTGAGATTATCTACCTGGAGGGGAGATCGTGTTTGTACTAACGTGTAGCACAAGCTAACGAGACCGGGCACAAATTCTATTTGCGGTATCATGGAATGTTTGTCAGCGATTTGGCATATCAAAGCAAGGCTGTGGCAAACATACAAGTAGGTAGAAAACTTTTGGAGAACGTGATAAAGGTATCATACAACTGAACGAGGTGAAGGTGGTGAACTAGTTTGATCATGTTACCGGTTGACACCGTCAATTCTACTAATCCTCTCCGTATGTCAGTGTCCATGACGGAAAGAAAATTTACGATTAAATCGACAGATCGGGGAATTTAAGGAATAGTGGCCAGGTGTTCATGAAACATTCCTTCATAGCTACACTGTTGATAGCAGCCTGGGGAGAGGGATGTGTGAGATTAGTTGGGAAGTGGTGAGTATGAAGCTCCTTCTCCTGAAGACCTTTGTGTATCAGCCGTGCGTGACATCTACCCTGGAGTGTTATGTGATGAGCTTGGAATGATTCTGGGCATGGAGCCAAAACTTGCCATAGAATGAGTACCACACATTGGTTCTTCACAACACGTCCTCTACTTTAGTCTGAAGGAAGAGGTTGGGAGAGAGAAAAGAGTCCAGGAAAACATTTTTTCAGAATGTGGATGAGAATAACAACACCAGCATTTATTACACCCCTAATGGCCCTTGATTTGGTGGTGGGGACTCATCTTCTCTATGCAACAGTCCTGGTGAAGTTGCTCTCTGGTTTTGAGTGTTCCAGGATTTAGCCCAGTCTAAAGAAAGGAATTGCAATATTCATGTTATATTTCCAGAGTACTTGCATTACCTATTCATTGCTGCATCTGTGGAGGCCCTTCAGCTCATTTTGTCCATGACAGTAGAACAATCTAATCAGTCCTGTTTCACCCCGCTTCATATTTTCCTGCAACCCCTTGCACCTTAAACTCTCTTGGATGGCCATCGACTCCCCTTTGATTTAAAAAAAACCCCTACCTAGGAATAATTTTCAACAGCTAGAATAGAATAGAATAGAATGCATTTATTGTCATTCAAACCTAGGTTTGAACGAAATATAATTTCTACAGTTTTTTACATTACAAAACAATCCAAGACCCACACTTAACACAGTTTACATAAACATCCATCACAGTGAGTCTCCAACATCTCCTCACTGTGATGGAAGGCAAAGTCTTTATCTCTTCCCTTTGTTCCTTCTCCCGTGGTCCAGCAGTCTAACTGCAGTGTCGAGGCGAACTGGGGCTCCGATGTTAAAGCCCCCGGCAGGGGATGGTAAGTCCTGAGGCCGTTTAAGCCACGCCGGGCGATGTTAGGCCCCTGCTCCATGTCCTTTAAACCCGTGATTCCAGCGGGAGAAGTCGCCGTTGCGGAGCTCGGAAAAGTGGTCTCCCACCAGGGACTTGGAGCTCCCGATGTTCCTGTTCACCGGGTCTGCGGCCGGTGCCTCCGAACTCCAAAGTCGGGTCGCAGCCACACGCCACCACAGCTCTTCCCGCTCCGAAGTTGGCCAGCTCCGCGATCTCAGTTCCGCAGGCTCTGCAACTGGAGCCCTCAGGTTAGTCCCGGCCGGAGGTCGCCGCCGGCTCCACGATGTTAGGCCCAACGACATCCGAGACCCGACAGGGAATAGTCGGGTCCCCGCACAGGGAAGAGATTTAAAACGGTTTCCCCCACAGCCCCCCCACCACCCCCCACATATACACAACTATAAAAAAAATAATAAAAACTAACTCAAGACATACATTTAACAAGACAAAAATAAAAAAAGAGACGACTGTAGTCGAGCCGCTGCCGTTAGGCGCCGCCACTCCCACACTAGCCTGAATGCATGTGTTTGGGATCTGTGAGGATTAGCTGGAGAAAGATGAGGGGAAACTCCTTATGGCAGTTTCCAAGGATCGAACCCAGGTCACTGGAGCCCTGAGACAGCAGCACTAACTGCTGCATCACTGTGCCGTCATTGTCAAAATGTTGAGATTTTCACGGAGCATCAAGCACTGCGGAGTATTTTTGGTGATGTTAGAGTGCAGAGATGGTTCTCATCATTGACTGCATTTGCCTATGCCTGGAACCGAGGATCCATTCGGTACAATGGCGGTGGGTAGAGCTGCTGCCCCATGCTGCCAAGGAGCTTGGTACAATCCTGGCCTCGGGTGCTGTCTTTGTGCAGTTTGCAGGTTCTCCCTGTGACTGTGGGCTCCCCCCAGGTGCTCCAGTTTCCTCCCTAATCTCAAAGACGTACATGTTGGTAGGTTAATCAGCCACCGGAAATTGTTCTTGGCGTCTGGGGAAATGTTAGAAACTTGGGAAGAAACCAATGATGAATAATGTAGGATTAGTGTAATGGTTGATGGTCAGCATGGACTCAGGCTGGCCTGTTATCATGCTGCTTCTCTCTCTGTGACTATGACCTTGTGTTCAGCGTACTTCCATGCGCGGCTAGAATATTGGTTGAGATAGTGTTGCTGATGAAGTACACGGACTGTCCTTGTGTCACAGCCACCAGTTTGCTGCCTTGATATGACCTTGCCCACCAGTAGATGTAAGAACACAGCTGGCCAGTAAATTATTCCTATATTTTAAAGGAAGGCGCAGTTTAAGCATTCGGAATGATGTTGTACTTTGGGATCCAACAAAATGAAGGGCAACTTTTCTGATGCAGCCGTATGAAGGAGTTCCAGATGTGCTGCGCTTAAGACGCAAGTTAAGTTGTCATTTGTTTTTCGTTTGATGACTGGAAATAGATGAGCAGTTGGAGGGTATTGAGGGAATGCACGCGATGTTAAGATATTCTTGGGATTCCACAAATTGTTTCTCCCAATCTCCTAACACATGTTGGTTAAAGATAAATGTGGATTAGTATGTCTATTAATAGAAAAATGCGTGTGATCATGCTCATAGATCATAGTGTGGTGCACATTCAAAATGTGATCTTAGTGGCTGCACATTCAAAATGGATGCAAAGAGTTCATTTTTGGTAGTTTTATATCGCAAGCAATGATTTCAAAGTAGAGAATGATCTTCACTGTGATGGGCAATGATAGCAACTTCACAGGTGTTGAATGTGCTGAATTCTTCATTGGGAATGCCATCCAGTGTGTGAACATGGCACCAAATCACCCAGCTTTGTGGCTTGGGGGAACAGGCGGTTCAGATTGTGAGAGTGAAACTGAGAGTAAAGTTGCTGGTGTCGTCTTCTACTGGAATATACCGCACATAACCAGAGATGGACGGCTGCAGAGTTAGTTTGGATATGGTGACGCTAGGTCTCAACACCATTATGCAAAGCAGAAAGAACAAATTACAGGTGCACAACCTTTTATCCGAACATCCAAATAACGAAAACCTCCGAATAGCGGACATTTTTTCGGTCCTTGAAGAAAGGTCCTTGAAGACGTTCAACGAGGGCGGCCCGCAGAGGTGACAGCAGAACCTCCGGTCGGTCCTCGAAGAAAGGGGAACTAAATCCCCATTCATAAAAGAGAAGGTGAGGGTATATTGCGCGGGAGGGTTAATAATTGACAATCTGCTGCTGCCTGCCCGCTGAGTTAAAAAGTTCCCACGGTAGACTCACGATACACAGTGTATCGTGAGTCTTGCGTGGGAACTTTTTAACTCAGCGGGCAGGCAGCAGCAGATTGTCGCTCCCTTCAGTTTCACCTCACCTACACCCCTCTGCTTCCCGGCCATGTGTGTGACCCCTTCCCTCCCCTCTCCAGCTCCCCGCCCATTGCACCGGTGCGGGGGCTTTGCACTGTCTTCACGTCGGCGATGCCAGCAGGTCAGTGCCAGTCACCGGAGACATCAGGACCAACAGGACACCGATCCCCAGGCCCACTGCAAGCACGGAGATCCCAGAGACCCACAGCCAGCAGCAGCCCAGCCCCGTTCCAACTCCAGAGGAACACGCTCCCCGTAGGGACAGAAGCTGATGGTGTGCAAGGTACGTCTTGTTCTTGGGGTTGCGGATGAGGGGGCGCAGCTCGGGCTGTGACGTCTCCGGCCACCCCCCTGTACAGGAGCTGAGACTGGGAACTGTGGGGTTGTTTGCAGTTGCAGAGGGAGGGGGCAAGGGCAGTACAGTTCCCAGTCTCAGCTCCAGTCCAGGGGGATGACCGGAGACGTCAGGACCAACGGGACACCGACTGCAAGCACGGAGATCCCAGAGACTCACAGCCAGCAGCAGATCTAGCCCCGCTCCAACTCCAGAGGAACCCGGGTTGCGGATGAGGGGGCGCAGCTCGGTCTGTGGGCGAACTGCCACTTTTCGCTGTAGCGGCCCATCGGGGAGCGGGTTCCTGTTGGTCCTGACGTCTCCGGCCACCCCCCTGGACAGGAGCTGAGAGACGTCAGGACCACCAGAAGCCGCTCCCCGATGGGCCGCTACGGCGACAAGTGGCAGTTCGCCCACAGCCCGAGCTGCGCCCCCTCATCGGGACACTGACCCCCAGGCCCACTGCAAGCACGGAGATCCCAGATCAGCAACTCCAGCCCAGCCCCGCTCCAACTCCAGAGGAACACGCTCCCCGTAGGGGCAGAAGCTGATGGTGTGCAAGGTACGTCTTGTTCTTGGGGTGGCGCAGCTCGGGCTGTGGGCGAACTGCCACTTGTCGCCGTAGCGGCCCATCGGGGAGCGGATTCCTCTGGAGTTGGAGGGACAGGGAGACACAGCGGCTTTTGAGAATGGTGGACAATCACTTCCAAAGTTCTGTCCACACAGTCAGTACACCTCTCCTACACTTGTCTCCCGCACTAAGATCATCTCGCAGAGAATGATCCTAGCCTAACCCTCCCTATTCTCGCCTATTCTGCAAGAAAAACTACATTGAAGACTCAAACTCGCGATCGAGTAACTGCCAGGATCGAGGCGCAAACCCGCGACCTTGCGGATATGAGCCGAGCACTCTACCACTGAGCCAGCCGTTAAAATCTACGCTAAAAATCTTCCAATCCGAAAGCCGAAAAATTCCGAATTACGAAAAGTGTCTGGTCCCAAGGCTTTCGGATAAAAGGTTGTGCACCTGTAGTACCTAGTTAAATTCAAATGGGGTGGTATTGCCATATGCGTAAATGCGGTGAGATATCTGTAGGGGCATCACAGGGACATGGACTCGGACAAACACACCCAAATGTAAATTATATATTATACATAAATTGCACATTTACTTGAAATAAAAACAAGACATCTGTACAAAACACAATTTGAAAAAAACACACGGTGGTACAAGAGGTGGCTGTAATGTTCTGTTGTCAAGGTAGGATTATGATTGAGCCGAAGATAGACACAAAATGTTGGAGTAACTTAGTAGGCCAGGCAGCATCTCTGTAACCTATCTATTTTCAACGTAACCTATCTATTTTCTCCAGAGATGCTGCCTGGCCTGCTGAGTTACTCCAACATTTTTGTCTTATCTTTGGTATAAACCAGCATCTGCAGTTCCTTTTTATTATATTATTATGATTGTGCAGGTTGGTACAAGAACTTGATAGTTGATGAAGACAGTCATTGCCATTTTAAAACTGATAAGATTCAGATTCAGATTCAGATTCAATTTTAATTGTCATTGTCAGTGTACAGTACAGAGACAACGAAATGCATTTAGCATCTCCCTGGAAGAGCGACATAGCAAATGATTTAAATAAATAATAATAAGTGATAATAAGTGTCCGGGGGGTGGGGGGGTGATTGGCAGTCACCGAGGTACGTTGTTGAGTAGAGTGACAGCCGCCGGGAAGAAGCTGTTCCTGGACCTGCTGGTTCGGCAACGGAGAGACCTGTAGCGCCTCCCGGATGGTAGGAGGGTAAACAGTCCATGGTTGGGGTGAGAGCAGTCCTTGGCGATGCTGAGCACCCTCCGCAGATAACGCTTGCTTTGGACAGACTCAATGGAGGGGAGCGAGGAACCGGTGATGCGTTGGGCAATTTTCACCACCCTCTGCAATGCCTTCCGGTCGGAGACAGAGCAGTTGCCATACCATACTGTGATGCAGTTGGTAAGGATGCTCTCGATGGTGCAGCGGTAGAAGTTCACCAGGATCTGAGGAGACAGATGGACCTTCTTCAGTCTCCTCAGGAAGAAGAGACGCTGGTGAGCCTTCTTGATCAGAGTTGAGGTATTGTGGGTCCAAGAGAGGTCATCGGAGATGTTGACTCCCAGGAACCTGAAGCTAGAAACACGTTCCACCTCCGTCCCGTTAATGTGGATGGGGGTGTGCGTGCCGCCCCTGGACTTCCTGAAGTCTACAATGAGCTCCTTGGTCTTCTTGGAGTTAAGGGCCAGGTTGTTGTCAGCGCACCATGCTGCTAAGTGCTGGACCTCCTCCCTGTAGGCCGACTCATCGTTGTTGCTGATGAGGCCAATCACCGTTGTATCATCTGCATACTTGATGATGGTGTTAGTACCATGTACAGGTGTGCAGTCATAGGTGAAGAGGGAGTAGAGGAGGGGGCTCAGCACACAGCCCTGTGGAACGCCGGTGTTCAGGGTGAGGGTTGAAGAGGTGTGCTTGTCTAACCTAACAGACTGGGGTCTGTTGGTTAGAAAGTCCAGTATCCAGTTGCAGAGGGAGGGGTCGATGCCCAGGTTACCGAGTTTGGTGATCAGTTTTGATGGTATAATGGTGTTGAATGCTGAGCTGTAATCGATGAACAGCATTCTTACGTAAGTGTCTCTGTTGTCGAGGTGGGAGAGGGCGGAGTGAAGTGCCGTTGAGATGGCATCCTCCGTACTCCTGTTCTTGCGGTAGGCAAACTGATAGGGATCCAGTGTGGGGGGTAGGCAGCTTTTGAGGTGTGCCAGGACCAGCCTCTCGAAGCACTTGGTGATGATGGGGGTAAGTGCAACTGGGCGGAAGTCGTTGAGGCTTGCCGCAGTGGAGTGTTTTGGCACTGGCACGATGGAGGTGGATTTAAGGCACGTGGGGACAACTGCTTGGGCAAGTGACAGGTTGAAGATGTCAGTCCAGTTTCACAGGGTTTCACAGAACCAGAACATTCCTGAACCATTGATCCCACACATACATATTTTCAACCACATTAAGGTAGGCCATGGTGGGGGATGTGGTAAACCTTCAACGGATGAGGTTCCTTTCAAGGGTTATTGATTCTATTGTTCCGCTGCTTCTAGTGTTGAATGATGTAAATAATAAAATGGCTTCTTATGCTGGAGGGTGGATGGGGTGCTTGTGACCTGTGACCATGTGGGTTTCCTCTGGATGCTCCGGTTTCCTCCCAATTCCCAAAGACATGCGGGTTTGTCCGTTAATTGGACTCTAAATTTCACCTACGGAAGTGGATGAGGAAGTGGGATAACATAGAACTACTGTGAATGATTGTTTGATGATTGGCATGGGCTGATGGGCCTGTTTCCATGCTGTATCTCTTTAAAAAGAAATGGCCAGACCTCTGCCTCTGGCTTTCAATTTGCAGTGGGCTAAAAGATGCATTGCCGTTAAATGTAATTAATCTGTGGCATTATCTGATTGCTCTAAAGGATTGGTGCGGCCTTGCTGCCCTCCCTGTCTCCACCTCCCCAACCTCCTGCGGGAGCGGTGGGTTGAGCCTTGCTTGGTTCCAGTGGGAACCGAGCAGGGAGGATGTCTGACATGAGGTGACTGTCGCTAACAGGTGCATCCGATTTCCTGAGCTTCCTCTGCCTTGGCTGAGAATCCAGCCCCCTCCCAGCTTCTCTCTTCCTCATATTGTTCGCCACAGTGTGGCCTCAGGATGGGTCCTCCCACATGAATGGAAAGTCTGAACCGGCCCAAGGAGTAATTGTCGAGAAACCTTGTTGCTTCGATTTTCATTTGGACTCTTTATTTTTAAACTATGTCCCTTTAAGAGACGGAAGGGTGTTTAAATTTTTTTTTTTTTTTTAATGTGTTGCTGGTTATGGCCTGTTATGTGCAGAGTGACATATCGGGCAGGAGGGTGCCAGGGGCCTGGGCTCCATTCCAGGCTGTTCTCTGAGCAATGAGAGCAGCTGACATCTCGGACTCGAGTTCAAAGGGTATCTATCACACTGGGATCTGTGGGGAGGGATCCTTACCAGAAGTCTAACTCTTGGGTCTTTCTGTAGTTTGGGAGGAGAGGTCAGAGTCCACCTCATCAGTCAGAAACCGGCTTGTCATGCCCAAAGCGGGAGAATTTGTGTTTTCTGCTTCGTTAAGTAAATCATTTTAGCAGGAACGCATGCGCAAAACTCAACCTATTCTGATGATGCGTGTAAAAGATTATTGTGGGAGCTGTGGGCTGGAATTTAATTAACGTGTCCGGATGGTTTATAAATGGAATATCAGATATCCAGGGGAGAATTGTAGGCTGGTGTTTAATCGGACAGTTTGGGTGATGTATTGAAACGGGCATCCTTTAGCGCATTGCCAGGTGCTGGCTCCTCTCTCTGGCTCAGTTTGCTGGAGTTCCTCCTATACACCGTCAGCATTGTGCTGAGCCAGCCATCTGTGTGAAGTGCTGAGTGTGAAGTCCTGGGAGGAATGATGAGGCGATGCTGAGAGATTAATGAATGGAATGTACAGTAATTACAGTTGCTCACAAGCCCAATGGAAAATTATTTGCTGCTGATTATCTGCTCCTGGTTTTATTTCCGCACAGAATCCCTACCTAGCTGACACCCTTGTGCATTTGTTGACCTGCTGAAAAATCAATAATGGTTGTACACAATGGGGTGCGAGCGAGTGGCACCTGCACTCATAATGTCAAGTCTGATGCACACTTCATCCAATCTGTTCCTTTCTATTCTACAGAGTAGGGATCTGGGACTTACAGTAGCAGGTTAGAGGCTGTGTGTTTAAGGAGTTGTACAACCCCAAAACAGGTCTTTTTAGCCCACCAGGTCCATACTGCTTTTTTTTTTTTTGTCCTTCCACAATGCAAGAAGACCCAATAGTCGTGTGTATGGAGGTGGTGCATGGTTCAAGGCCCCATTTTAAATTTGCCGGGAATGGCGATTGAGTGTGGAAGTGACCAACATTGACCAACCCGCTGCCTATTTAAGCTTTCTCTTTTGTAGATCATCAGAAATGGCTAGATGACCTTTCAAAGCTGCTCCACCATCCAAGATCATGGCTGATTGTCTACCTCAGCCCTGTTTTCCAAAGCCATTCCTAAATCCCTTGATTCCCTGAATACCCAGAAATCTGTTGGCCTCTGTTTCGATGAACTCAATGACTGAGTATCCAGTCCTCGGAATGCTGAAGATTTTACATCATCTAAAACAATAAATACCTCTTAATCTCATTTGCTAAATGTGATCTCCCTTATTCTGAATCTTTGCCTCTCATCCGACAGGGAAACGCCTTCAGTGTCTTGCATGTCGAGTTCTTAAGAATTTTATAAATGTCAATGTTTAATTTAGAGATACAGCGTGGAAATAGGCCCTTCAGCCCACCGAGTCCGTGCCGACCAGCGATCCCCGCATATTAACACTATCCTACACACATTTGGGACAATTTTCATTAATACAAAGCCAATTAATCTACAAACTTCTACGTCTTTGGAGTGTGGAAGATCTCTGAGAAAACCCACGGTGAGAATGTCCAAACTCCATACAGACGGCACCGGTAATCGGGATTGAACCTGGGTCTCTGGCGCTGAAAGTGCTGTAAGGCAGCAACTCTACCATTGCGCCACCATGCCGCCCCTTTCTCCTCTCACTCTTGTTTTTGTGCATTTGTGTGTGCTTTTTATCGCATAAACGCAAGGTCCTGATTTTACAGTTGGCACCATGGCCTAAATTTGCATGAATATTGAGTCCAAAGCCTAATCTGCTACTGAAATTGGTCTCTTGGGAACAAAATAAATAATAGGCATCTCCTTCCCCAGCTTGACTTGTAGCCAAGTGAAAATTGAAGATTTGTTTTTCAAGTGCGGTGCTTTAAGGGCCTGTCCCACTTTCACGACCTAATTCACGACCTCTGCCAAGTTTGCCCTTGACTTGTACTCGCAGCATGGTCGTCACAAGGTCGTAGGTCGGTCTTAGCAGGCCGTGATGCTAGTCATAGGTACTCGTGGCATCAAGTAGGTCGGGGCGTTTTTCTAACCTGATGAAAAATGTCCACGAGTAAAAAAGGTCGTGAATTAGGTTGTGAAAGTGGGACAAGCCCTTTAGTGACCAATTTCACACAATCATGAACTTGCCAATATCATCGTGCTGTTTGTCCCAGTACTGTCCTCTCTGCCCTTTGAATAATGTGAAGCCTTCTTTTATATCCGCCTGACCATGTATATAAGACATTGCAGCACCTCCATTGGTGCTGCACTCCCTCTGTGATGCACGAACATCGCAGCATGGAATGTGGTGTCCCCTGATCAATATCAATTTCATTGAATGTTGGAGATGTTTTGAGACTCTGGTCTTATTATTGTTCAGCTAGTTGTACCATGCCCAACAAGTCGCATGATAAAGGTGACCTCCGAATCGTGTTGGTGTTGGTGCTCTCAAACTAATATATGATGGGGGTGCTACAGTGGTACATGCTGGGTTTGTAAGATGACAGATGACACACATAATTTTCTCACACACGTGCTCCCATTGGTTTATAACATTCTGTACTCCCCTGTCCAATTCCAACTTGAATTGGCAACTTGTTCAATGTTAACATAATACAATGTTAATTGGAATGTGAAAAGGGGCTTTTCCCTTAATTTATTTGGATGTTTTATCTGGCCTCGAGTACCGTTCAAACATCATAGTGAATGTTTAGCATTGGCTAGTGGTGTTTTGAACCCACATGTTTGAAGTGTTGTTGGTTGCTAGTTCAGCAGTAATTGTGTAACCGATTGAGACTATTTCAGCGCCACTGGATCCTGTATTCAGACATTACAGGCTTTGTTGTTTTCAGCATGGGGCTGTTGAGGGGCATGCCAACAGTACCCTGCCAACCTGAAAGTCGCCTAAAGCGGATATAACAATAAGATGAAGCGGAATTGTCTTTGTGGTTCTGTAGCAGGGGAGAGTAGAACCAACAAGCATCTCTTTGAAACTAGCTGCAGGTCAGGAGGGGGGGGGGGGGGGGCAGAGAGTATTATTGCTCTCCTTGAGAACCCAACACTGATTACAAGTGCTGGTTGTTAACATGACTTGTCCAACTGCAGAATTCTTAGTCAGGCTAAGGCTTACTGTTAGCGTAACTGTACAGAATCCCTGGCGTGGGAATGACTTTACATTTTAAAGGTGGTAAAAGAGCATTGTGTGCCGCTCTTGACCAGTTTGTAAGCATTTCTCAAGCTTTCCAGCTTTGATTTGTAAGAATCCTGGCACAGATTGTTGACATTTCCTGTCATGCTGTACTGCGTTCCTCTACAGACACATTGCGAATTCTTGCAGCTGCCATCTCTTAGCCTGATGTCCACAGCCTTGACAACCTTGGGCGTGTGCTGCAATACAAGCTGTACTATTACTGACTGGATGCTGCGAAGATGAAAGTAGATGGGTCTTATTGAGATTGGCGTCTTGAGTGATCTCTCTGTGGCAGTGAGAAGCAAACTGTTGAGATGCAGCAGCAACCCGAACTTCGTTAGGCAGCTGGGAGTGAGGGTGAGCTTGGTTTTGCAGGGAAGGACGTCCAGTCAGATCTGAGAAAGGACAAAGAATTTGGTGCAAATGATGACCCCTTCTGGGGAAAACAGCATTATTGAAACTGGATTAGTCTGAGTAAATATTTTTTTTCTTAGAACTATTGATGTTGAAACTTTGGCCTCCCGAGTCAGCTGCACAGCTCCCTTTCTTCAGTGAAGGAACTTTAAAGCCTTTGTTAGTAGGATGGATAATAGTTATTGATTACTCTGGCTATCTGTATTTTTCTGCACGTGCACTCTTGCCCCCTGAGCCAGTGTACCCACCCTGTGGCTGCTCTCCACTAATCAAAGGGTGCCCATGCTGAATTGCTGGTATTTATAGCAGCTGTGGCAAAGGTTATTTTTGTAGAGAGACTCAGAAGGAGGGTGTGGTTGCACAGTTTTTTTTTCCTTCTTGCGGGCTTTGCACTTGGCAGCTCCTCCTTTGGAACTGGACACGCTATGGTACAGAATGCACAAAATAACATGAAGGCAGGCAGGAAGAGCAGTGGCTGGAGAGAGATCCCAATTAAAGCGGGCGCCAGGATGCTTTATCTTTCTGAAACGCTGTTAAATTTGGGTGTGGAAATGAGAAGCAGGGCCTGGAAAAGAGTCGGACTACTTTGGGATCCTGTTGGAAGCAGCTCCCAAAATTGTGGCAGCTTTACAAAGGGGGTTTTGCCTACGTCATGTTGAATGACGTGGAAATACTGTGCTAGCAGGCCGTTCAGCCCATCGTGTCAACAATCTTCCTCTGGCACTATCTATAAAGGGGAGGTCATTTAAGACTGAGGTGAGAAATAACTTTTTCACCCAGAGAGTTGTGAATTTATGGAATTCCCTGCCACAGAGGGCAGTGGAGGCCAAGTCACTGCATGGATTTAAGAGAGAGTTGGATAGAGCTCTAGGGGCTAGTGGAGTCAAGGGATATGGGGAGAAGGCAGGCACGGGTTATTGATAGAGGACGATCAGCCATGATCGCAATGAATGGCAGTGCTGGCTCGAAGGGCCGAATGGCCTACTCCTGCACCTATTTTCTATGTTTCTATTAAACAGGAGTTAATTCCGATTTCTCTCTTGAGTATTCACCCCACTTTCTCTTTCTCATTGCACCAATCACTCGCACCCAGCCGCCCTCCCAGACTCACAATTTTATTTGGTGCTTCTTTTTGTTTGTGCGGCCTCTTGTTTCTCCCCAGTGACTGATCAATGCCTGGTGTAACCTGTCAAATCTTTCAGGGAGAGCTGGATTGCAAACCCTTTCCCCTTCACAAAAACTTGCAGACATTTTGAAAGCTCTCCACAGGCTGAGCTGAGACAAGTGGTCGATCCGCGGAGGCTCCCTCGGCACCTGTCGTCACGCCAGATTTTGAGAATAAATTGTTATCCAACTGCTGTTTTCCCCTTTGTCCTGTTCCACTCGCTTATTGTTTCTCAACTTTAATTGTGTTGGGTGAACTGTTTTTGAACTCTTTCCCGAGTTTCATTGTAAAATATTGTAAGGGGAAGCGAGTAATCTGGCTGTTGTTCTGTCCCATTGTCTTTATTTGTCTCTAGTTACTTGATATTGGACGGAACATGCACCTGAACACTTTGCATAGTTATGGAAAAGGAAAATCAGCTTAGACTTTGATGTGCTCTTATCAACCTTGGGCTGTCAACATTACTCTGTTACTCCCTCTGTCCCTGGTCTTCACCCTGACATCTGTACATCAACGCTATTGGCTCCATGTCTTTCCTGTCAAAAGTCTGCATCCAGTCTTAGAGCTCAGATTCCGCCTTACATCCCAGCCTTTTGGGAGCACATTGCAGATTGCGGCTGACTTTTGTCTGAGGAAATGTGTAGGAAGGAAATGCAGATGCTGGTTTACACTGAAGATGGACACAAAATGCTGGAGTGGTCTGGTCTGAAGAAGGGTCTCGACCTGAAACGTCACCCATTCCTTCTTTCCAGAGATGCTGCTTGCCAGAGTTACTCTAGCATTTTGTGTCCATCTCTTGTCTGAGGTAAACACATATTAGTTTCTCTCTGGAATGGGCTACCTGTAATCTTTAGATTCTGCATATTTTCTGGAAAATCCCATCAGCCACACAGTTTGTATGCACTTACCCAACTAAACACCTTGATCAGATTCTAAATTGAAGAAAATTCTGTAAAAATATTTTTCCATGGGCTGTTATCATAATTTACCCATTTTAAACACACAATCTAGACAACTGCCTATAAAACTGAGACATAGGTTTATATTCCATACTCCTTTTGATTTTCATTTTTAATCGTACTTTTCTACCAGGTTTTGGCGAGTTGTGGCCACCATGCTTCTCGATCTCCACGTTTCAATATTCCCTGCTACATGTGGTGGTGCAACACTAAAGGATCAACAAAATATACAATAGGTGCAGGAGTAGGCCATTCGGCCCTTTGAGCCAGCACAGCCATTCAATGTGATCATGGCTGGTCATCCCCAATCAGTACCCCGTTCCTGCCTTTTCCCCACATCCCCTGACTCCGCTATCTTTAAGAGCCCAATGCTTCAAACACTCAACAGGTCAGGTCGCTGCCTCATCTATGAAAGGAGTACCAGTTTACATTTAATGTCAAAGATTGATAACTTTTCAAGTAGATTTTTACGTTAGGATCAACGTTTCATTAAGTTATTGAAAACAGTGGTCACTACACAGAATAATTAGGTCAGCTGTGTAGAGTTCTGCACAGTGCACCTTCAGGTAGCAAAGGTTGCCTTGCTTTTATTTATTAGAAACTGCCATTATTTTCTACCTTGAGTTCTGCTGCAGTTTCATGGCTTTCCATGTGGAGAGGTAAAAGCTTTGAAGGATTTGACTCAATTTTGACTTTTCTCAGCCCTTGATCACCAGAATCGTTTAAAAATGCAAAATATGGCATGGTGCCCATTGGCAACCAGTTCAGAGAGCAGGTTGTTCCTGGAAAAGTTCGAGGTTTTACACTGTCCCATCTAATGTGACAAATAACAAGTTTAACCCCGATTCAGTGCAGAGTAGGCCTCGTGCTGTATTGTCGCATCAAACAGTCCCAAGGTTGATACAAAGCCTGGTACATACAAAGTAATGTCCCCTCCTACATTATACATCACCGTACAGTTCCAAGGACACTACAGCCATTTGAGCAATCCAGAATATGTATTGCACAGGTGAAGTGCAGAATTGGATTTTGGAAATAAAATATACTGATCTGGGAAACTCAATCTCAAATATCACTCCACTGCATCCCACCAAATCCTCTTAGGTTAGCGACAGATTTGGGTGACAAGTCACGCTGACATAGATCTCCTTGCTAATGTTCCTGTGGCTAACTGGGGGACGTCATTTGCAGTAATGAGCAGCCTGACTGAGCAGAGCTGTGGTGTTTCAGCAAGTGTGACGTTGATGAATGAGGTGAGTCATTGATCTTGTCCTCACTTAGTTTTCGTGTTAATCATTACCAAGAGGGCTGGAAGCAGCTAGTGACAGGGTAAACGCTGGCGCTAACAACCATTCCCCACTGTCCTGAAATATCTTGTTGCAACGGCAGTCAATATGACTCTTCAAACAGGGTGTAAAACCTTGCTCGTTGTTCAGCCACCACTAACATCCCCAACTCCCGGCACGAACGTGACGGTGTGGAAATGGTCATTTAGTGCGAATGGTCCGTATGCATCCATATTCCACATGACATGCCTTCCACCTGACTCTCATTAGCATTCCATGGTCACCCTTTCTCCTCTGCACAATACTGCTGTCCTCCTGTCGTTGCCTTTTGCCTCAGCACCAAAGCCATGGCACAGTGGGCTGATACATTAATATCAAGTGTAGGAAGACGGATGCAACTTCGAGGCGTTCTTCAATGTCAGCATCCTTCGCGGCCCAGCTCTCAGTCCAGGACGGACTTTTAAAATGTGTCCATTTCCCTAGCTCTGCTGTATAGTAACAGGAGTCTAGTCTCCCACTCTCTGAACGTTGGAGTAGTGAACTCCTGATCGGAATGTTCCCAGGCTGATCCAGTCGTCTGGTGAATGCTAGAAACATTCCATGTCATTGCCTTACAGCGCCAGGAACCTGGATTCGCTCTTGACTACGGGTGACTGCGTGCGTTTTCTCTGGGTGATCCAATTTCCTCCTACATTCCAAAGATGTGCAGGTTTGTAGGTTATCTGGCTTTGTAAATTGTCCTGAGTGTAGGATTGAACTAGTGTACCGGTGATCCTTGGTTGTTGCGGACTCGGTGGGCCGAACGGCCTGTTTCCACGCGGTATCTCTAAGCAAAACATCATTAAAGCTGGTAGGACAGGTGGATAAAGTGGTTATTAACTGGGGCACAAGAGCAGGAAACTGCATACATCACTATTGGGTCACCAGTTGACAACTGTCCCTCAATCACCGTATTGCAATAAAGATAAGGTGGCAGAGGAGATTTACACTGGAAAATGGGACTTTGAGGAAAGATGGGAAAAGCTGGGATTGCTCTCTTTGGAACACAGGAGTCTTGAGGCAAAGCTTAACTGAGGTGTACAATTATAAAGTGCTTGTTTCCCTTGGTAGAGTGGTGAAATGTTTGGAGGAATGATTAAATTTTGCTTTCACACTCTGAGATGTGGGTCTAGAATTCACTACTTTTAAGGATGTGAGAGCCAGACACTTCCTCGACTTGAGGAGAACTTTGGCCATGTTTCTGAAGAGCCATGACCTGCAGGGCTATGTAGCACTGGTGCTGGACAATGGGAGGTGTTTTATAGCCTGTGCAGAAACAATGGGTGGAATGGCCTCTCGTACAATACATTTTCTGTTTTCCAACACGGAACGTGGCAATTTTGGACATTGAAATAAAGCACAAAGTTCAAGCTGTCTGTAAGAGTTAGCATTTCAGGTGGTTGATTGACGCATTAACTCTGTTTCTCTCTCCATTGATGCAAAAATGTTTCCAGTCTTGTTTTAATTTCAGGAGTGTCAAGAGAGATTTCCACTATACATCCACTTTTGTGGTTGCAATCCCGGGATATTGATTCTGTTTCTCCCATTTTCCACTACCCATGGACCAATCTTTTGTCTGGAACTATCACCTCTGTCAGTCATTCCAGCATTTCCTGTTCGTCTGATGTAGGGACCTGACTTGAAACATCATCTATCCATTGCCCACCTGACTTGCTGAGTTTGTCCAGTAGTTTTTTTTGGTTTATATTTCAGGTTTCTACTTCTATGTAAATCGACTTCTGTCTTGACTTCACCAGTTATCTCAATCTTTTCAGATGAGGAAATTTATGATTTTCCACTCTGTGATTTCACTATGGAATTGGACTGACGTCCCTCTTCATTCCTCACTTCCACTCCAGAGGAAATAATTTATTTGCAAACAAATTCCTTATTTTTGCAAACAAATTCTTTCAGCAGTACAAACGCCTCCATGAGACCATTCCCCAGCTCTTAAATGTAATGGGGCGCTATGTATTGCAGCTTCTCCACAATTTAATCCTTAAAACTGCTGATTATAACTGTGTGATGAGTATTCTTCACAAGTCCACAAGTGGTAGAAGATTAGTTACTGGACCAGTAATCCAGTGACTCGGAAGTATACTCTTGAGGCCAAGGGCTCAAATCCTACCACAACATTTTAAGAATTTGCATTTGTATTAAAGTTAAGTATATTGGGTGAAAAATAAATCTACTTTTGGCTTTAATGTGGGATCTTGCTCTGTACAAAATACACATTTCCCTCTAATGGCATTTTGAAATAAGGCATTGGCTGCAAAGCCTTCTGGGGGCTCCTCGGGTCTTGTGATAAGGCATAAATCACGTCTCTTTCTCTCTCTCTGGCTGTTAGATTACAAAGTCCATTAAATAAAAGACAGCAAAGTATTTAATAGGAAAGTAGGCATTAGGGAAATGTCATGATTTTGAAGAGATTAATCTATTTATCTTTCCAGGATGAAGGCTGAAGCAGCTTGGCTTTGCATTATCTTCAGCATTCACTCCCCTCTGCTCTTCCCGTGGTTAGCCTGACTTCTGAGACTTCCCTTCCCTTTTCATTAGTGTTCTCTTTCAACTGTGCCAGCTGCACTGCTGTTCTCTGGCACAAGGGGCCTTGTGATTCGGGGACTTTGATTTAGAGGGCACAAGCTCACTCAAGTATCCCTGCTGTGCTTGGGAGTACTCTCAAAACCTAATATCCCGAGTTGCATACAGGAGGAGTCTCATTTACTCCCAATCTGCAATATCATCAGCCCCATTGTTGCTCGTTTTACCTGCCTGTAATCTTGCTATTTATTTTCTCTCAAATCCTCTTCGATTATTTTTACCACCTTCTGTAAGCGGAGGCAATTTACAGTGGCCATTTAATCTGCCAAACCACACAGCTTGGTGGGAGAAAACCGGACCACCAACATGCTGAGAAGAAGGCGTGTGGGAAGGAACTGCAGATGCTGGTTTACACTGAAGATAGGCACAAAATGCTGGAGTAACTGCGAGACAGGCAGCATCTCTGCAGTGAAGGAATAGGTGATGTTTCGGGTCGAGACCCTTCTTCAGTCCCGAAAGAGCATGTTTAAGGAGCACAATAGCGAAGATCAAGATCGAACCTGAGGCACTGGAACTGTGAGATAGCAGCTCTACCAGCTGCACCGATGAACCACTTCAGTTGTATAGGGCATTAGTGAGCTATATCTGGAATACTGTTTACAACACAATTTCCCTTATTTAAGGATGCTGATATATTGGCTGTTTACTGAACGCATTCCTGGAATGGGTGGGTTGTTTTATAGAGAAAGATTGGACAGACCAGGCTTGTATTCACTGATTCAAGGAGAGTAAGGGAAGACTGATTGAAACACATAGTCCTGAATGATCATCGTAGGATGCATGTGGAGATGATGTTTCTCGAGGTATTTGGTTTATTATTGCCATGTGTACTGAGATACAGTGAAAATTTATTTTTGCACTCTATCCAGATTAAAAACATCCGTACATGATTACAATCAAAACCATCCAGGAGCATAACAGGTACAGGTGCACAACCTTTTATCCGAAAGCCTTGGGACCAGACACTTTTCGTAATTCAGAATTTGTCGGTCTTCGGAATGGAAATTTTTTAGCGTAGATTTTAATGGCTGGCTCAGTGGTAGAGTGCTCGGCTCATATCCGCAAGGTCGCGAGTTTGCGCCTTGATCCTGGCAGTTACTCGATCGCGAGTTTGAGTCTTCAATGTCGTTTTTTCTTGCAGAATAAATGTTTGTATGAAATACAGTGTAGGAGAAGTGTACTGACTGTGTGGGCAGAACTTTGGAAGTGATTGCCCACCAGTCTAAAAAGCCACTGTGTCTCCCTGTCCCTGGGATAGCAGGGGGCGATCAAACAGCACAATACCCCCCTCCCCCTCCAACTCCAGAGGAATCCGCTCCCCGATGGGCCACTACCAAAGATCATAGAGGAGCTCCTCTATGATCTTTGGCCGCTACAGCGACAAGTGGCAGTTCGCCCACAGCCCGAGCTGCGCCCCCTCATCCGCCACCCCAAGAACAAGACGTACCTTGCACACCATCAGCTTCTGCCCCTACGTGTTCCTCTGGAGTTGGAGCGGGGCTGGGCTGGAGTTGCTGCTGGCTGTGGGTCTCTGGGATCTCCGTGCTTGCAGTGGGCCTGGGGGTCGGTGGGCGGCGGTGGGAGCTGTGGACCTACGGACCTACCTCCGTGGAGCTAGCCAGCTTCGGAGCGTGGAGCGTTGCGGGGGCGAGCTGCTGCGACCCAACTCCGGTGGATGGTGACACCGGGAGCTCGCGGGTCTCCGGTGGGAGACTGCTTTGCGGGGCACCGGCAGCGGCGACTTCTCCCGCCCGAATTACGGGGTTGAGAGCAAACATCATAGAGGTTGAGAGTGACCTGGAGGGGGGCCTTACAACGCCCGGCGCGGCTGTAAATTGCCGCGGACTTGCTAGCGCCCGCCGGGGGCTCCAACATCAAGACCCGGGGCAGGGCCCTACATCTCCCGGACGTGGCTTTGAGTGGCCGCTCCCCGATGGGCCCCTACGACGCCCCGAGCTGCGCCCCGTCATCCGCAACCCAGGTTCCTCTGTAGTTGGAGTGGGGCTGGGCTGGGCTGCTGTTGGCTGTGGGTCTCTGGGATCTCCGTGCTTGCGGTGGGCCTGGTGGTCGGTGTCCAATTGGTCCTGGCACGGTCCTGCTGCAATCGCCGACGTGAAGACAGTGCAAAGCCCCCGCGCCGGTGCAATGGGCGGGGAGCTGGAGAGGGGAGGGAAGGGGTCACACACATGGCCGGGAAGCAGAGGGGTGTAGGTGGGGTGATACTGAAGCGAGCGACAATCTGCTGCTGCCTGCCCCGCTGAGTTAAAAAGTTCCCACGCAAGACTCACGAAACACTGTATATCGTGAGTCTACAGTGGGAACTTTTTAATTCAGCGGGCAGGCAGCAGCATATTGTCAATTATTAACCCTCCCGCGCAATATACCCTCATCTTCTCTTTTATGAATGGGGATTTAGTTCCCCTTTCTTCGAGGACCGACCGGAGGTTCCGCTGTCACCTCTGCGGGCCGCCCTCGGTGAACGTTTTCAAGGACCGAAAAAATGGCCGCTATTCGGAAGTTTTCGTTATTTGGATCTTCGGATAAAAGGTTGTGCACCTGTAGTGCAAAGAGAAAGGAAACTGCAGAAGTGTGTTGCAGCTAGAGAAAGTGACGATTTAATTTAAAAAAAATGTTTTAAAGATAAATTGAGACAGATTGGGGATACATCCAAGTGTTTGTGTAGGGAGTGGATATGAAAAAGTGGGATAACATAGAACTGGTATGAAGGGGCGAAAAGGTCAACATGCACTTGATGGTGGGAAGGGTATGTTTCCACGCTGTATCTCGAAAACATCATGGGAGTGGGAGGAGGCTGGTTTCTAGGATGCACTGGACCACGTCCAAAACTCTCTGCAAATTGATGCAGTCTTGGACAGACATGTATGTAGGTTATGCTTTAAGAATAAGGGGTCATCCTTTTAAAGACATAAAACCAATCTTTTCTCATTGTTGGAAATCGTTCCAGCACTCTTCCTTAGAGTGAGCCTTTGAATATTTTAAGGCAGATGCAGAAAGATTATTCGAGAGATATTCAGCATGGAAATGAGCTATGCTGACCATCAACCACCCATTTGCACCATTTACACCAATCCTACACTAATTCCACTTTATTCTCCCCACATTCCCATCAACATATCCCAAATTATATTCATAGACTCTCATAGACTCAATGGGCCGAACAGCCTCTCTTTATGTGATTAGGAAATATGGAAAGAGGAAAGGTGAATGCTTCCAGGTTATGGAAGCATTGGATAGTACAGCATGGGATGACCAGTCATCTCATGGCAAAGCAAATGGACCAGGTTCTCTGCTTTTTGATAGTGCCACGTTTTCGCCCCATATTCCTGAAAGTATGACTCAGGCTGAAGAAGGGTCACGACCCGAAACGTCACCCATTTCCTTCCTCCAGAGATGCTGCCTGTCCCGCTGAGTTACTCCAGCATTTTGTGTCTATGCCTTTAGCCAACGTGGCTGTCTGTGAACTGCAGTGTTGTAACTTCCTCCGCCAAAATTGTTCCTGATTTTAAATAACTCTTGTCCCATTTCCTTTCACCTGGCCTCTGCTTCGGGTAGAATGATCTCAGCGTCTCCGGTTTCATCACGCCACTCTTTGTCCGCGGAACGATTCTAAGTAATCTCTTTTGTACCTGCTTCAAGTCCTCCCTGAAGTGTGCTGCCCAAAGTAAGAAACAACTGTTCAGTTGGACTTAAATGGGTTTAGCACAACTTCCTGGTTTTTGTAATCCATGCCTCTGTTTATAAGTCTAAGACCCAATTGTTTTGATTGCTTTGCTAACCTTCCTGTAACCTTCAGATTTGTGTTACCACATAGAAAATAGGTGCAAGAGGAGGCCATTTGGCCCTTTGATCTGGCACCACCATTCCTTGTGGTCATGGCTGATCATCCACAATCTGTAACCCGTGCCTGCCTTCTCCCCATATCCCTTGATTCCGCTAGCCCCTAGAGCTCTATCTAACTCTCTTTTAAATTCATCCAGTGAATTGGCCTCTACTGCCTTCTGTGGGAGAGAATTCCACAAATTCACAACTCTCTGGGTGAAAACGTTTTTTCTCATCTCAGTTTTAAACTCCCCTTTTTTCTTAGACTTGTTCTGGACTCCCCCAACATTGGGACCATTTTTCCTGCATCTAGCTTTCCCAGTCCTTTTTATAATTTTATAGTTTTTTATAAAATCCCCTGTCATTCTTCTAAATTCCAGTGACTAAGAGCTCAGTCTTTCCAATCTTTCCTCATATGATAGTCCCGCCATCCCGGGGATCAACCTCGTGAACCTGCGCTGCACTGCCTCAATAGCAAGGATGTCCTTCCTCAAATTAGGAGACCAAAACTTCACACAATACTCCAGATGTGATCTCACCAGAACCCTGTACAACTGCAGAAGGACCTATTTACTCCTATACAGGAGGAAGATAGAGGACCACCTGGACAGTAACAACAGCAGGCAGGTGTGGCAGGGGATCCAGTATCTCACCAACTACAAGACCAACCTTGGAGCTGCTGAAGGTGATGCCTCGTTGGCAGAGGAGCTGAACCTCTTCTTTGCTCGCTTTGAAGTGGAGCCACCCGAGACAGCCACATCACACCACATGGTCCACAGCAGCCTAACCCTCAAGATAGAGGAGCATGAGGTGAGGCGCACGCTGCGGGCCATCAATCCAAGGAAGGCTACTGGACCCGACGGCGTCTCTGGACGTGTGCTGAAGGACTGCGCAGACCAGCTGGCTGGAGTCTACGAGGATTCTCAATCAGTCTCTGGCCTAGTCCACTGTTCCACCCTGTCTGAAGTCCGCAACCATAGTCCCCTTGCCCAAAAAAACCCACATTTCCAGCCAGTCGCACTCACACCAGTGGTGATGAAGTGTTTTGAAAAACTGGTCCGGGGTCATATCACATCACTCCTGCCCCGAAGCTTTGACCCCCACCAGTTTGCGTACAGAGCGAATAGATCTACAGAGGACGCTGTAGCCACAGCTCTCCATGCTGCACTGTCCCACCTGGAGCAGCAGGGGAGCTACGTGCGGATGCTCTTTGTGGACTACAGCTCTGCTTTTAATGCCATCCTTCCCCACAAACTGGGGGACTTGGGACATCCACACTCCACCTGCATGTGGATAAATAGCTTCCTGTCGGGTCGCAGCCAGAGAGTCAGAGTGGGCCATCGCACATCCACGGTACCGGCTCTCCACAGGGCTGCGTGCTGAGCCCCCTGCTCTACACCATCTACACACATGACTGCACCCCCACCCACCACAGCAACACCATTGTCAAATTTGCGGATGACACTACGGTGGTGGGACTCATCTCCGGGGGGGACGAGTACGCCTACCGGGATGAGGCGGAGCAGCTGACAGTGTGGTGTGGAGAAAATAACCTGCTCCTCAACACCTTAAAGACAAAGGAAATAATAATAGACTTCAGGAAGAATAAAACGGACATGGTACCATTAATTATCAGAGGGGACTGTGTGGAGAGGGTGGCGGATTTCCGCTTCCTGGGAATCCATATTGAGGAGGACCTGACGTGGAGCGTGAACACCTCTGCGCTGCTGAAAAAGGTCCAGCAGAGACTGCACTTCCTGAGGGTGCTCAGGAAGAATAACATCACTCAGAGACTGCTGCTGTCCTTTTATCGGTGCTCCATTGAGAGCATCCTAACATACTGTGTATGCGTATGGTACACCAGCTGCACAGCGGCTCAGAGGAAAGCGCTCCAGAAGGCCATTGACAATGCCCAGAGGATTGTCGGCTGCCTACTCCTTACCTTGGAGGACTTACACAGTTCCCGCTGCATCAAAAAATCCCAGAGTATTATAAAGGTCATTTTCCACCCTGGACACTCCCTGTTTGAACTGTTGCCGTCAGGCAGACGGTACAGATCTACAAGGACAAGGACAAACAGACTTAAAAACAGTTTTTACCCCACTGCTATAAAGGCACTAAATGTAGCTGCCAAGGAACGCAGGGGCGATACATACTAAGGGACTGTGGTACACTGTGAAATCGACAGAAGGATGTAGGGTTGGGTGTTTATGCGTGCTATTTTCATGATATTTATTTTAGTTGTTTATCTTTTTTTTAATATTTTACCTTGTATGTATCGTTAGCTTTTAGAAATGTTTGAATGGTGCACTGACTGGCTGACATTTATAAATTTTGTTGTACATGGTTCATGTTACAATGACAATAAAGAAACTATTCTATTCTATACTCAAATCCTCTCGTTATGAAGGCCTACATGCCAAAGCTTTCTTCATTGCTTGTATGTTTACTTTCAGTGACTGGTGTACAAGGACAACCAGGTCTTGTTACTATTTGGGCTTTTGGGCAATCCCTTGGGATTGAGGATCTGAGGTTGCTAATGACACCAGTGTGGGAATGGCAGACTCTGCTGTAGATGGGGCAGGCGTCGTAGAGAGAGACATAGCAGTGAAACAAGCCATTTTGGCCCAGACCGACTGCCGACCACCAATTTACACTAATCCACATTAATTCAATTTTCTGTTCTCCACACTTTCCTACCAACTCTTCCCCCCGGATTCTACTAGACACTAGTGGCAATTCAGTGGCCAATCTACCAACCCCACAACTCCGAGATGTAGGAGGAAACTGGTGTACCCAGTGGAAACACATGTGGTCACGGGAAGAACATGTAAACTCTGCACAGACAGCACCCGAGATTGGGATCAATCCGGGTCTCTGACAATGCGAGGCAGCAGCTCTACCTGCTGTGCCGCTGTTCTGCCCAAAGAAGTGGCTGATGGGTCTTGTGGGTGAGTAATGTGAGGTACTTAAACACACCATGTGTCTCTGAACCCACCGTAATGTTACCATTTGGTGTGCACTGTTCTTTCTCAGGAAATGCAACAGCCCGCATTTGTGCACTGAATTTCACCTGACCAGTAATGCTTCTTCTGTCAACCACTTTCTATCCTCATGAAGTCCACTGCAATCGTTATTGCAATACTCCGGTTTTCTGCTTGGTATACACAGGTCTGGGCCATTTCATGTAATGTTAGCCAGGTTTCGAACACCTGACATGTGGACACCTCTACACACGAGCGAGCTCCCATAATATTATTAAATTCCAAAGTCCAACGTATGTGTAATATGTTTGTTTATATAAGAGGTAGAACTAGTTTCTTCTTCCCCTCCAATTTTGGTAATTGTTCGTTCTTTTCAGTCTTGTGTGTTCTTGATGCCATTCACTGCAATACAGAAGAGGTATGGTTACCACCGAAGATACTAGAACAAGAGCTTGGTTACCACTTCAAGTGATTTTTAAAAAAAAGTGTATTTTCTACCTAGTGGATAAAATCAACTTGTCAATGTATGTAAAATAGAACCACGTTCATTATCTGAGGATGGCCTATAAATAGCCAGCTGTAGGATGCTAATGTAAACATTTAAGGAGGTGATTTTTATCACTGGATAAAGTCGATGTTCACTCAACTGGGTTACACATTTGGCAGGTACTGTTCGTTGAGCAGGGAGAGGATTACTCACAGGAGTAATTATGAATGCTGTTAATTGTGGCACCACAAACTTTGTGGCTTAACCTACGTTTGAGGTGCCTGTTACAACACTTGTTGCGATAACTGTGGGAACTTCCTGTATATTCTGTGACGGAAGTGTAATTATGAATGAGTTTGCGCCAGAGGCTAACATCCGTGGAGTAACGCAAGCTACAGCACCCCTCCCTTGCTACGAGGCTCACAACTTGCAAATGCAGGCTCCCTCGCTGAGACTGGGCAGAGTTCCAACACTAGGAAGTTACAAATGCGCCTTCAAAATGAGCGTCAGCTTTGATCCGCACGTGGTCCATTCACGACTGAATATCAGTGAACGGCCATACATAAGCAATGATCTCATGGGCCTGACAGTCTATTGAAAGCTGTGAGACTGGAACCAGATAGGCACTTTCCTACGCACTTGCGGGCTGATGTGCATCTTAGGGCAATTAAGGTATTTGGAATACAAAGTTCAGCTGGAATTCTCAAGCCTAACACGGGTTCTGTTTCACTGTAAGCTGCACTTGCTGTGTTCTTGGAGCTTTTGTCAACTTGCATTAACGTAAAGATGCATTGTCTGCGCCAGGCCCTCACTACGTAAGTGTTGTTGCTAGGGCGACTCTTTCCCAGCCTCTGAGCATATCCTATGTCTGTGCCCTGCGAGTATGTGCACAGGCATGGCACCATCAGATGCATTTCCCCTTCCCTTTTCAGCATAGCAAAGGGACTGTTCCTACTGACATTACAGATCACTTTAGATTCTTCACCCATTCCCAATCCTGTCCCACGGTACCTCCTCTTTTGCCTCCTTCCTTCCTTCCCGCCAACTATAGTCTCACCAATCCTTCTAGTTGTGGCAGCGATTCACATGTACTTCATCTACTTGGTGTTCACCAGGTGGTCTCTACGTTGGAGAACCTAATGCTGCTTGGACATCTGCTCCTGAGTTCATTGTGCAAGGATGACTTAAGCTTCTCATCACCTGTCATGTCTCTGTCTTGCACCCACTCTGACCCCTCTGCCTTTACACCATTCCAACAAAACTTGACCAAAGCTGCAGGAAAAGCACCTCATCTTTTGAATTTAGACAAAAAAGTTGGAGAAACTCAGCGGGTGAGGCAGCATCTATGGAGCGAAGGAATAGGTGACGTTTCGGGTCGAGACCCTTCTTCATCTACTGAGTTGGTGTATTACAGCCCTAGAGACTGAACTGGATGCAACAATTTCAGTTATTCAGCCACTCCAGTTTAGGAAATGTAAATCTAAACGATTGCAGATCTAAAATAAAATCAAAATACTAGAAATACTCGTGCGGGTCAGGCCTCATCTGTGGGAGGAGAAACAAGCTACTCTCCTTCCTAGTTTTTTGAGAGGTCTTCGACCTGAAATATTTGTGGGCCGGTCCCACTTACGCAACTTTTTCGGCGACTGCCGGCACCCGTCATAGGTCGTTACAGGACACCGAAAATGTTCAATATTTTAAAAATCCAGCGGAGACCAGAACAAGTTACGACTCTTTGGGCGACTGCACACAACCATACAGGCTTCACCTCTCGACATGTCGCCAGGACGTCGCCTGTATGGTCGTGAGTAGTCTCCTCAGTCGCACAAAGAGTCGTAGCGTCTTTCTGGTCGCCGCTGGATTTTGAACATGTTGAAAATTTTCTCCGACCTGGAACAACCTATGACGGGTGCCAGAAGTCGCCGAAAAAGTTGTGTAAGTGGAACAGGCCCATTACTTTCTCCTTCCATAGATGCCAATTGACCTGATGACTATTTCTGTCAATATTTGTCTTTATTCTAGTTTTGTAATTCACATTTCCAATAATCAGTCATTTTCTCCAGTTACATTTTAAATGTAATTAATCTCCATCTCTTTACATCCACTGCTGACCTGCCCTTTGTTACTCACCTGCCTTTATATCACCCGCCCCCCCCCCCCTCACTCAGCACCAGCACCTCTTGCATCTTAGATTCTGTTCTGTCCTCTACCCCAGCACATGCGTTCTCTTATGCTGCTTCTTCTTCTCCACATTTCTCTACAACTTAATTATTTCTAACTCCACTGTATTCTGTTCACGGGACATTGTCCTGAAATGTTAATTCCATTTCCCTTTTCAAAGATGCCACCTGACTTCAAACATAAAACATAGAAAACTACAGCGCAGGAATAGGAGCTTCTGGACCACAATGTCTGTGCCGATTGTGATGCGAAGAGTTTAGTTAACTCATCTGCCTGCACTTGATCCATATCCTTCCATTCCCCGCATATTTAAGTATGTGCTTTTCTGAAAGCCTTTTTAAATGCTGCTATCACATATGCCTCTTTGCCTCTCTCACTTTAAAGTTACATACTCTTTATTTTGACATTTCTAGCCTTGGGGTCGGACCGGGGGGTGGGGGGGAGTTTCTGAATCTCTGCCCTATCTGTGCCTCTCATAATTGCATACACAACTATCAGAGGCTGTGGGTGGCACCTCCCAGTGTAACCTTCCACTTACAGATACTAGTTGGAGACTTCTCAGATCCACCTTAACACTGAGTGGCCACGTGCAGAATTTGATGCTGTCACTCCAACATCAACATCTCTCAAAGTTGTCCAAGTCCTTAAATCCATCTAATCCTTTCACTATTTGTTGCAACAATTGCTTCAATGGAAGTGCCGTCTCCTTCCCTATAGGCATCAAAGATCACAAACTTATTCAACTGCTGAACTCTAATGCTCCTTTGGACATTTCTAACCTTTCACTATTTATTGGAGCGCACACGAAGTTCATTGTGCCCACCGGTTTCATGCTGGCTCCAAGGGAGTGGTCTCATCACTCACATTCCCCCCATTATTGCAACTTGCTCTCTCATTCACAGGGTAGTTATGGGACGCATCAAATCCAGTCTACCAAGCAACCTTGATCCACAGCTGATGCTATCTCCCTGGCTCATCTCTGGAACACCTGGATAAGAGAGACACCTGCGTCATACTTCTATTCATAGACTACAGCGTGGCTTTTAATACCATTATCCCATCAAAACACATCATCAAACTTGTGGAACGTGGAGTCAGCACTCGCCTCTGCAACTGGCTCTTCACCTTTTTGACCAACAGACTACAAACCGTGAGGAAAGGGGACAAATTATCTACTTGGATAATCCTCAACAATGGTTCTCCACAAGGATGCGTTCTCAGTCACCTTTTTTTACTCCTTATACATGCACAACGGTGCAGCCAAGTACAAATCCAACTCTCTCTACAAATTTGCGGACGACACCACCGTAGTGGGGCCAAATATCAGATAATGATGAGACGGAGTACAGGAAGGAGATTGAGAACCTTGTAACCTGGGGTCAGGACAACACCCTTTCTCTCAATGTCAACAAGACAAAAGAGATGGTGATCGACTTTGCACGCCGAACTGTCTGCCGAAGTAAAGATGGTTGAAAGCTTCAAGTTCCTCGGAGTAAATATCACTAGCAATTTGTCTTGGACTAGCCATATCGAAGCAATGGCCAAGAAAGCACACCAACGCCTCTACTTCCTTAGAAGGCTGAGGAAGTTCGGCAACAACTCACCAACTTCTACAGTCCCCAACCACTTCTACAGACACGCTGTAGCAACCAATTTTATCGGGATACGTCACAGCATGGTTTGGGAACAGCTCCATCCGAAATCGCAAGAAATTGAAGAGAATTATGGAAGCAACCCAGACCATCATGTAAACCAATCTCCCTTCTATTGACTTCATCTTCGCTTTATGCTGCCTCAGCAAGGACACCAGCATAATCAAGGACGATTCTCATCTCGGTCACCCCCTCTTCTCCCTTCTCCCATCAGGCAAGAGGTGCAGAAGTGTGAAAATGCATATCTCCAGATTGCCTCCTAGATGGTATTCCTGAACTACCATATACCTCATTGGAGAGCCTCGGATTATCTTCAATCGGACTGGACTAAATCTTGCACTAAACGTTATCCCCATTATCCTCTATCTATACATCATGATTGTAATCATGTATTGCCTTTCCACTGACTGGATAGCATGCTACAAAAAGCTTTTCTCTGTGCCTCGGTACAAATGACAATAAACTAATTGTACTCATCAGCTCACCTTTGATTCTTTTGTCACTTACCTACACCAGTGACGATTTACAGTAGCCAATTAACCACCCAATGCATGTCTTTGGAATGTGGGAGGATATCATAGCATCCAGAGGAAACCCATAAGGTCACAGGGACATGCAAACTCCATGCTGAAGCACCCAGGGTCAGGATTGAACTCAGTTTTTCCACTGCACTTTCTCACTAACCTCCTCTTCTCACATCATTGATGTTAAATCTGCTTGAAAGTGCGGTGCTGTTGTGGTTTGGCAAACTGACCTTCTCCTCTTGGATGCAGAACCCAGCGTACTCCACCCACTCAACCTCCTGTCATTGTCTCTCAGAAGGTTACTGACCTCATTTTATCAGGTGATCTCCCTCAATATGTCTCACCTAGTCATACAGTAGGAAACTGATTCTTTGGCCCAACTCGTCCATGCTGACCAAGATGCCCCATGTAAGCTAGTTCCATTTGCCTGCATTTGATCCACAATCTCTCTGCACCTCCTTTCTCCACCAGCACCCAGGTGGGCAAGTTTATGTTCTGTAGCCCCATGTATCTACTGCCAAACTTGAACTATTGATTTTGGTTCATTGTTGAACTGATTATCTGCCTGGTTTTTCTGAAAGCCTTTTTCTGAGGAATTGTATGGAGTGTCTCTGTGAGAACTTGGTCTGTCGTGATGACCATATTGTGAAACGCTCTTCCTGTTGCCAATATTGAGAGGAGGGACATCGGTGGGGTAAGAGAGGTCATAAAGCGCATTCTTGTCCTAAAAGCATCAAGAACTGGGCTGAGGAATTCCTCGTCAATTAGCTCATATCACTCGTGTACAGAATGAGCAGCGGATGTATCTGAACCCGATGGAGTAATTCTCTGTCGGGGCCGGAGCTCCTTGGTGGGTTTCGGTATCCAAGGCCCAAAGGGAGGAAAATTTCCATTTGCTTCACATTCCTTGCCTTGTTCTTGCATGGTGGGTGGGCCAAATTGAATGGTGTTATAGTCCTGTGGTTTTTCCTTTGTCATCTTCCTCCCATATATTGGCGAATGGATTTAGGTTGTTTTGCAGTCTAACCAGTTGTGGTGTGAAAGCTGTTGATTCGGCAGTCCTCGCCTTAATTCTGATGGCTTGAATGATTAATAGTGGAAAGCAGAAAGGCACAATCACATCCATTTGGCTGGATTAAATGGTTAATCCACAGAACCCCCACCATTAAGAGATTCAAGAACCATACACTGCACTCACTGGCTGCTGGCAACCAACAACATACAGCTCAATTGTTTGATTCAAGTTCTGTATTCTTTCACTTGACTAATGATCACTGAGCCTTCAGCCCATGTCTGCTGTGTCTTCAATTTCAGACTTGCTAAGGTGTGAGGTTGAGGCTGAGCGTTTGCTCTCAGGAGAATCTGAGGCTCCCGCGGTGCTGATGCCTTCAACATCCCTGCAGGAGTTTCTCCAGCGCAGTTCCTTGGGCTGCGATCTTCAGCTGTGTCCTCTACTATAGTTTAGTTCAGAGATACAGCGCTGAAACAGGAGTCCACACCGACCAGTGATCCCCATGCAATAATGCTAGGGACAATTTACAATTATCCCAAGCCAGTTAACCTACAAACCCGTACGTCTTTGGCATTTGGGAGGAAACTGGAGATCCCGGAGAAAACCCACGCAGGTCACAGGGAAAACGTACAAAGTCAGTGCAGACAGCACCCGTAATCAGGATTGAACCCAGGTCTCTGGCGCTGTAAGGCAGCAACACTACCGCTGCACCACCATGTGACCATTCTAAGGTTGGAAGTGTGGACATTCCTTGCCTGCAAAGAATGAGCATTGTTTGCTGCAGCTTGGGCAATGAAGATGACTGTGTCCAGTGCAACAAAAAGATAAATGAGTTTAATGCTGATAGTTAGATTACTTGTAAATCACCTCTGCTGTGTAGATAATGCGAGATCTGGGGGACTCTTAATGGGCATCTGAGGGAGAATCGTTATTGTGAAATGGAGAGTGGGATTGATAGGATTGTTCTGAGTCAGCGTAGTCTCTGGGCCAAATGCGATCCTTCAAACCGTATGGATATACCCCAACCACACAGACAGCAGCAGTTCTAGGCAGTGGCTCATCACCAGCAACTTAAGGCAATCAATGGATGGGAATTGCATTGATTGTCGCTTTTGTCCCTATTGTGAATAATGAAACTTGGTTGCATTAGGTACACAAAAATGCTGGAGAAACTCAGCGGGTGCAGCAGCATCTATGGAGTGAAGGAAATGGGCAACGTTTCGGGCCGAAACGTTGCCTATTTCCTTCGCTCCATAGCTGCTGTTGCACCCGCTGAGTTTCTCCAGCATTTTTGTGTACCTTCGATTTTCCAGCATCTGCAGTTCCTTCTTAAACACAGATATATTTCATTGTTGTTTGCAGGGCTTGTGTGCCTTGATTCCTGCACTCTGCACCAGAGTGCTTTGGGTGTGTGGCTCCTTGGGAGGTCCTGAGTGTGCCAGAGGGAGTTGCGTTATGCAAGTTCTCTCTTTCATTGGTTGGATTTTTGGGATTGGGCACAGAGGTGAAAGCTGTGTACGAGACTGGGTTTGCGAAGGTGGAGCTCAGACAAGAGGGAGGTAAGGGTAGCTGATAAAAGCTTTGTTTGCATGCAGCAAACAATTTCTAAACCGCCAGCACGTAACCTCAGCAAAAGCCTGTGAAAGCAGACCTAGTTCTGATGACGGCAACCTGTTATAATAGATCATGAGTGTCAACAGGTGGGAGGAGGAGGCAGCCTTGGTGTTGCAATGAGTGGGCATTTTGTGCTCCAACTCTGCAGGGACAGTGTGTCTGGTACAGTCGCCCCCAGCTACACGTGGCTAATTAGGAAATCAATACGAGAAGAGGAACAAAATCAACATTTCCGGTCGGAGACCCTTTGTCAGAATTGAGAACGAGAAAAAAGAAGCTTGTTAACTGCAAGAGGGTGGGAGAGAGGGAATATCTCTGACTGTGACCATGAGGGAAGGTGCAAGGAAGGTGATCTCGTCAATGAGTGAATGGGGACAGAGTGAAAACATAGACAGAAGATGTAGAGCAAGAAGATGTGCGTGGCAGGTCAGGATGGGCATGTCCTCCTGTCCCAGAGAGGAACAAAACGAGGGATAAAAATCAAAGGATATGAGTCAATGTCACAAATGGGTGATTAATGCAGACACAAATCATTACTGAATTTGGAGTGTCAACATAGAAAATAGGTGCAGGAGTAGGCCATTCGGCCCTTCGAGCCTGCATCGCCATTCAATATGATCATGGCTGATCATCCAGTGTGTGTAATTCTCATGTGTGCCAAAAACAGAACAATAAAATTCTTACTTGCAGCAGCATAACAGGTCAGTATACATAGATAACATAAAAAACAGTTCAATAAATTATAAATTTGTAGAATACACCATTTAAGATCTGAAATGTGCCCTTCGGCCCACCATGTCCATACCGACCAGCGATCCACACACATTAACACTATCCTACACACACTAGGGACAATTTATACCTATACCAAGCCGATTAACCTACAAGCCTGTACATCTTTGGAATGTAGGAGGAAACCGAAGATCTCGGGGAAACCCCACACAGCCACGGGGAGAACGAACAGACAAGCACCCATAGTCAGGATTGAACCCGGGTCTACTGGAACTGTAAGGCAGCAACTCTGCCACTGCGCTACTGTGCCGCACTTTAACAGCACAGGAGAGCACAGATTGATAGGTCGGAATGGTTTGGATAATTATAGACTTCAGATTGATTCATGCAGTGGTGGGTTAGTCGCATGAGGAAAGATTAAAATGCCTGAGATTTTATTCTTCTAACTCGAGAGTATAGGTGATTGCTTCAAATTTAGAACTTGAAAGGGTAGATGTAGAGTTGATGTTTCTGTTGGGCGAGGGTCTAGACCTGAGGACCAGCTATTCGAGGCCGAGGCAAAATGAAATGTTTTCAACGCCCATCTTCCTGCCCTGAAAGGTGGTGAATCTTTGGACTTCTCTACACACCAGGTTTGGTTGCTGAGTGTTAATAGTTGGATTTTTGGGCTTTGAGAGAATTGAGTGATTATGGGATTAATGCAGGTAGGTGACACTAATATAAAAGATCACATCTGACATTGAATAGCAGAGCAAACATGGAGGGGCTGAATGGTCTACTTCTGCTTCTGTTTCTAACGTTTGTACATCATGTTTAGGAAGGAACTGCAGAAGCTGGTTTTGGTTTACATGTTGTTGGACAATATTTATCTTGGCAATGCGTGCTTTGAATCTATTTGTTTTGTGGGTAACGTAGTAAGAAGAAAAAGAGTGCGTGTAAATGTTTTGCAATTATCCTTTGGGCCATTGGTTCTTCCTTATTTTGTGACTGCTATAATAATGCCTAACACGTGTAATTGCTGGCAGGTGGCAGTGTGGAAACATCGGGTATCATTTGAGGAAGCCCTCACTGAGCATCTTCAATATTTGGAATAGTTAGACAGCAAATTCAAATTTCAAAAGCCATGGGCAAACGACAACTCGCCACTTCCTAACTGAAATGTAGCTTTCTGATGACATGCTGAGGGGTTGGGCAGTAGTTGAGCTTCCAATTTTTGAATGAGATGAACCTTCATTCTCTGAAGTGGACAGGAAGAGCAGTATACACAGTATACACAGGGTGATCTGCTCATTATCACGTTGCCATTGTAAGACACTGTATGGCAAATTGGCAGGTGTCCTACACTGGAACACCTGGAATCTTTCTGAAAGTGCTTTATTAGTATTAGATGCCCTGACTTCATCATAGACACTTTAGAATTTTTTTTTTTTCTTCCGATATTCACTTTAGTCTATTGTCACGTGTAAAACCGAGGTACAGTGAAAAGCTTTTGTGTGCTTTCCAGTCAGCAGAAAGACAAGAAATTATTCCAATCGAGCCATTTGCAGTGTATAGATACGTGATAAGGGAATAACGTTTTGTGCAAGGTAAAGCCCGCAAAGTCCGATCAAAGATTGTCCGAGGGTCACCAATGAGGTAGATGGTAGTTCAGCGCTGCTTGATATGTTGTCAAGGAGTGGAGTTGCTGAGTGTATGATTTTTGTTTTTGACCAGGACTGAAGATTCTGCTGGGATATGCAGAGTGTGGAACCACAGCCATTTGTACAGGACGTTGTACCTGAGATGCTCTTGGGACGCATTCCTTGCTGTCCTCAGGATGTAAATAGTCTAGTGATGGGAGTGTGTTCTGGTTGTGGGATGTCAGACATACAAACATGCCTTCACTGGTGCACCAACACACAGCCGCTCCCTTTCATTACTAATCCCCTCTCTAGTTCTTATACTGCTTTCCCAAGTAACAAACAAAACTAATACCACACTTTCAACCAGTGGAACCGCCCGTCTTGTAATTTCCTTGTACTTCTGTCAGAACCTGCACATTATTAGTAATAACATTCACAAACTGCTTTGTTGAGCAGTACACTGAGCTGCAATTCTGAATGGTTTGCAGTGATTCAGTGTGGGATTCTCAGACAAGACGTCTGGTTGTTCTAACAAAGGCTGCAAAGGAGGGTCCCACATCTGCCTCTGTGAAGGAGGGAAACGTACCTCCGGTGCTACATGCATAATGTCCACCGGCAGGGTAAGTGAGCTGAGGACAATCTCCTTCACCCAGTCCAGTGATTCCACTATTGAGGCACAAATTGTACCCGACCATTATATAACAACCATATAACCATATAACAATTACAGCACGGAAACAGGCCATCTCGACCCTTCTAGTCCGTGCCGAACACGTATTCTCCCCTAGTCCCATATACCTGCGCTCAGACCATAACCCTCCATTCCTTTCCCGTCCATATAACTATCTAATTTATTTTTAAATGATAAAAAGGAACCTGCCTCCACCACCTTCACTGGAAGCTCATTCCACACAGCCACCACTCTGAGTAAAGAAGTTCCCCCTCATGTTACCCCTAAACTTCTGTCCCTTAATTCTCAAGTCATGTCCCCTTACTGCACACTTTACTTCAAACTCCATCACAATAAGAGATGTCAAGGAGGAGAAGGGGAATGGTTTTAGCTGTGTACTTCACGCTGCCTTTAAGAAATGTATCATCCTCAAAGACATTGGCATTCAAGTCATTGAGTGCTCAGTGACTGAGGAGCATCAAGGAAATGAATTGAGAAATGAGTCTCTTTGGGAGCATGCAGAGTTCAAGCAAAAATAGTGGAAGGGAGAAAGTCTCAAATTACCCATCCACCTGGTGCAGCGGTAGAGTTGCTTCCTTACAGCGCCAGAGACCCGGGTTCGATCCCGCCTGCTGGTGCTTGTCTGCATGGAGTTTGTATGTTCTCCCTGCTATCTGCGTCGCTTTCCTCCCACTCCAAAGACAGGCAGGTTTGCAGGTTGGCTTGGTATAATGGTCCCTAGTGTGTGCAGGATAGTGTTAATGGGAATCGCTGGTTGGCGTGGACTTGGTGGGCTGAACGGCCTGTTTCCGCATGGTATCTCTAAATGAAACCTGTCTCGTCAAACCCCTCCTGCCCCCTCCACCAGAGTGCGGCGTGTGTTCTCTCGTGTGTGTCTCTCTCACCTGCCTGCTCACAACCCTCAGAATTGGAATGGAAAGGAGTTGCCCTTGAACTTGGAGGAGAAGGCTACTTTTATTCCCAGAAACCATATCTGGTGGCCTGGACAACATTGCTCCCAGTGCCAGCCTCAGATGAACATGGTATCTGATTGTCCTTTGCCATCTCTGGGACCTTGTTATGTGATGGATTTGTTCATCTGCCTTTTAATGACGCAGAAAGGTGCTGCACCAATTTGTTTCACTAAAGTGACAATGTTGGCATCAACCATGCAAACTTTGAGTAACCCAGCATAAAAACTGGCAAGTCAGCCCATCATGTCCATAGCGACCATCAAGTACATTTTTAATCCTAACCCGACTCTAAGTACTCGCCAGTATTAAAGTACTATCCAACAACATAGCAACATCCAGAAAAAGTAAATAATCTGAACAAGTTCCTGGTTCACCTAATTGAACTTTGTCCTTGTTGCATAACTTCTAACATCACTACAGGATTGCAGTGTTGAGGCTCCTGCTCTTGTTTTGATCACAAATCACCACAACATCATTGTTTATCTCTTCCAGGGCCCATTAGTAATGGGCTGATAATAAGGTTTGTAGAGATTTCATTGGCACCAGGATGACAGTGGAATCCATCCTTGCCCCTGGGTTCCTGCGCAGGTTAGGTGCCTGCTTCTCGCATTCCTGAGCCTCGACCAACCCTCGAGACGGCTCTGAATACGATGGGCTGCTCCTTTGAGCTGAAGCAATCAAGCGAGCTGGGATTGGAGCCATTGTTTTGCACCTTGCACCATTGTACCTGGATGAGGTAATTTCTAAAGCAGACACTCTGACTCCACTGAGTGGGGTGTGGCTGCTATTGTGAATAGCCCATGAAGTGAATAAGGCAGATACAGCAACAGCTCATTCATTCACTGGGACAACAAGGGGCTTAATTCAATATGTTCTCAAAGAAAAAGGAGCTATACAATTTGAAGTCGTAGCTGGGTGATCTAATATATGTGAATTTTGTTTTCTGCTTAAGGAAAGTGTAGCATATGTGGGAGGATAACAATGACTTTGAATCATCACAAGGGGAACCAAGTACCTAATTCAGCCAGTTTGTGTCAAGATACACCAGCTGAACATCCAATTTGCTTTGTCATATGTCTTCCATACTGCTGGGATATAGGAGCAATGAGACTACAATGACAGCATCACTGTCTCGGAGTGAGAATATGGAGACCCCCAGTTCTATTCCGGGGCTGGAATACAATCCAACAAATACTTAATTGCAGTTCTAAATTGGTGCTGCACTGTCAGAAGTGCCATAGATTACTAAAGGTACTTCATGGAAATGGCCCCTATGGCCCACCGAGTCCTTGCCAACCATCAACCACCCATTTACACTAATCGTAAATTAATCCCTTTTTTATTCTTGCCTCATTCCTAATGTGAGGGTAATTTACTGTGGCCAATTAATGTTGTGCATCGTTGAGATGTGGATGGAATCTGGAGGAACCTAATGTGGTTTTGTGGAGAGCATGTAAACTGTACATAGAGAGCACTAGAGATTAATACTTGAACCCAGTTCCCTGGCGCTGTGAGAAAATGGCTCTGCTAGCTACGCCATTGTGCATGATATCTTTGGACAAGATACTAACATACTTGGGTGAATATAAAAGATGCACAATGCAACTTTGAAGAGTCTGCGTCAACGAGAGATCCCCACAATATCCGACACACTCGCTAGGGGCAATTTATACATTTACCAAGTCAATTTACCTCCAAACCTGTATGTTTTTTGAGTGTGGGAGGAAACCCAAGTGTTCATAGGGAGAACATACAAACTCTGTACCAACAGCACCCATCGTCGGGATCTAACCCGGGTCTCCGATGCTGCAAGCGCTGTTGGCAGCAACTCTACCGCTGTGCCACCGTGCCACCCCATCAACCATGATCATATTGAATGGCGGTGCTGACTCGAAGGGCTGAATGGCCTACTCCTGCACCTAATTTTCCATGTCCCATGTTCTACCAGGATATTGGTTCCCCTCCAGTTAAGGTCAAACCCATCCCTCTGGCCCAGAAGGGACCCCAAAGGTCCAGAAAACTGAATCCTGTCCCCTGCACCAACTCCTCAGCTACACATTCATCTATCTTCTTATTGCTACCTTCACTAGCATGTGGCACTAGAAGCACCCAAGGCATCACTATCCCAGAGGATCTGTTTTTTTTAGCCCTTTACCTAACTTCCTGAACTCATATTACAGTACCTCATTCCTTTTCCTACCTTGGTCATTTGTGCCAACATGTGCAATGACTTCTGGCTGCCCCCCCCCCCCCCCCCCCCCCCCCCCCCCCCCCCCCCCCCCCCTGCTCCCCCCCCCCCTGAGAATGCCATGCAGCCACTCAGAGACATCCTAGACCCTAGCACCAGGGAGGCAGCACACCATCCTGGAGTCTCTTCGGCCCCAGAATCTCCTGTCTGCACCCTTAAGTAAAGAGTTCCCTACCACTGTGGCTCTTGCATGATGTTACACTTCCCTGCTGAGCTTCTGACATAGGCCTGGTGCCATAATCCTGCCTGATACTGTTGTTCAACCTTCAAACCCCCCTCCCCAACAGCACCAAAAAATGATGAACCTATTTTGAAGGGGGTGGCCACAGGGATCACCTGTACTCCATGTCTATTCCCCATCCTCATGGGTCTAATTCCCTACCCACCTTCTCTCTTCCTGGACCTTGGACGTGGCAACGTCGCTGTACGTTTCATGCTCCCGGATGCTCCAGAGGTCATCTAGCTGCTGCTCCAGACAGTTCCCTAACCGGGTCTTTACGGAGCTGCACCTGGACACAGTTCCTACAGGTGTAGTCATCAGGGACACCAGCAGTTTCCCCTCACTTCCCACAGAGGAGCATCAGACCAACTTACCTGCCATCACCATGGCAACTGAACCACGAAAGAGCGAGAAATAAAAGTGCAATGCTCACACACAACGGCAGACTGTACCTTATCCTTTCCGCCTCGGAGTCTTATAGCCTCAGTCTCTTCATCGAAGACTCCGGAGCCCAAAACTCACACTTCATCTCCACACCGCATTTTACCTCCACGCAGCCACTCCCAATTGGCCACTCGGCTGCACCTTGCCTTGTTTTTATCTACTCAATTAACCAATTTGGATGCTCCAAGCAATCAATGGGCTTGCCGCTCTTGCCCGACCAGTGTATTGTCTGAGTTGATTAGATAGCATACAAACAGTTTTTCACTGTGACAAGTGACGATAATAAACTGATACCACTCATTCACGTGGGGATTCCTACGTTGCTGGGGTGTGCTGCGTATGGGCCAGTCACGGGTTGCACTAGCAAGACGAAACAATGTGATGTGCTTCTGTTCAGGGGCCACAGAGATCAAATGAAATCAAACAGCTTGTTCCCTTTGATCCTTTATGGAAAAACTATGTGGCCTTGCCAATACTATTAATCCAGATGCTAGGTCCAACACTGAGCCTGTAATTTCCACTCAGTTCTTTGTCCTCAGCCCTTTTCTCTTTCTCGCTCTGTAACTTTGTGTACTTTCGGACACATTGCGGTCAGTCCGACCTCCGGGTGAGGCTAGTTACCACATACTCCAGGCAGGTTCAGATACCGTCCTAGAATCTGTTCACCAGATTAATCTTCTCAATGAATTTCAACAGATTAAAAATAAGACTGCCCTTCTTATTAATGAAACTGCCGTACAGGCCTTTGCCTTACATTTTTGATCTTTATTTCTCCGCGCCTTTAGCAGTAGATATGAAGGGCCTGATGCTGAGGCTGCGCCTTCCAAGCCTTTGTCCCTTGGCGCAGTGGTGCAGCTCGTGGAGTTGTTGTCTCACTGCTCCAGTAATGAACATTTGATGCTAACCTCCGCTGCTGCCTTGTGTGAGAGTTCACTCGGTGACGGCGTAGGTTTCCTCCAGGTACTCCCCTTCTCTCCCACATCCCAAGGCCGTGCGGGTTAGATGTAAACTGCCACCTGGTAGGTTGGTAAAATTGTGGAGAGTTGATGGGAATGTGGGGAGAATAGGCTGGAGCGAAAATTAAACGGAAAATGGGTTAGCTCTGTGAGCTAGCATAGACTTGGTGAACTGAATGGCCACCTATTTTGTTTGGAAACATGGCCATTATAATAATCACCAATTCCTCTTGTGTATCAGTTTACATTACCCTTATCTTCTAACCTTTGCTCTTGGAGAATCAACAGTCCCAGTCTAACCATGGTCATTGACTAAAGTCCAGTGGTCATACTGGTTCTCTCTGCACGTATGTCTCCCTGTCTCCGTCTATCTTATCTCTATCTGTCTCTAGCCTTCTCAGGGTGAGAGTTCAACATTCTCTGCGTGACCCCTCAGTGTATGCAGTACACTTGGAATTTTGCAAAGGTTTTAAATAAAAATAAATCTACAGTTGCTTGAAATATAAAATAAAAACAGAAAATGCTACGGATATTCAGCCAGTCAGGCAGCATCTGCAGCAAATGTTTTAGGTTGATGGCTTTTCATTGGGACCCAGGGGGAGGGGGAAACTTTGTTTGAACTCTTGCTGTGCCTGCCTCAGGAACATGATCAGGAGAGAAGAAAAATAGACAAATTTCTATTGTATTGAACAAGGTGCACTCCCTTTGAGTTAATTGCAGGGAAAGACAGCACGCAAACATGCCCTTCGGCCCAACGAGTCTGTACTGGCCCTCAACCACTTATTCCCACTAATCCTATGATGATCCCATTGTTTATTGGTGGAAGTCTTTCTGGAATTGAGGGTGTAAGGGTCAGGAAAGCTACTGTGCCCTCTTGACAGCTGAGTTGTATTTCAGTTAAATCGCTCAGTCCTGTTTCACTGTCAGAGTGTGGAATTTATTGGCTTGAAAGGACTTGCATCGAATGTCCCAACACATTGTATTTGTTGATCTTGCAGCAAGTATTCAGTGACACAGTGATATAAACATTACACAGAGGTGCGGCAAGGAAAGGTTTAGTTATACTGGGATAAATGGAACTGGGGCCTCAGGCCGGTCTCTGAGCTGAGCATTATCAGTCTGATCTTGGTTCAGTCACAGTTCTTTGTTTTCAGAACTGACTCTCACTATGATAGCGTTTTTTGAGGTTCAGGCTTTTGTTGGCTCTGACACAGGATTCCCTAGTGGTTTATAACTTTATTTGCTGCTCCTAACCACAATTGGACTTTAAATTACATGTCAGAACAGGTAAGCTGTACTGACCCAACACATCCCAACTTCCCTGCTGAGTAACCCTGTTCTGAACTTGTACTCGGGGCAAGGATTGCATGTCTCTCATCTCAACCTGTTCCTCTCTCTATCTCTCTGTCCATAGCTCTAACCCCCTCTTTGTCTCTCTATTGTCTGCCTGTCTCTCTGTTCTGTCTGTCTCTCTCGCTCTGTATGGTATCTCTCTCCCCCTCTCTCACACTCTCTCTGACACTCTCCGACGCTCTCTTTCTCTGACGCTCTCTCTGACACTCCTTCTCTCTGACACTCTGTATCTCCCTGACATCATCACTTTCTCGTGTTTGAGAAAGAACTGCAGATGCTGGTAAAATCGAAGGTAGACACAAAATACTGGAGAAACTCAGCGGGTGAGGCAGCATCTATGGAGAGAAGGAATTGGCGACGTTTCAGGTCGAGACCCTTCTTCAGACTGGTCAGGGAAGGGGGTAGGACAAGGAAAGAATGTGGGTGGAGACAGTGGGACTAGTGGGAGAACTGGGAAGTGGGGGGGGGGGGTGATGAAGAAAGGGAGCAAGGGCTACCTGAAGTTAGAGAAGTCAATGTTCATACCGCTGGGGTGTAAACTACCTAAGTGAAATATGAGGTGCTGTTCCTCCAATTTGTGCTGGGCCTCACTCTGACAATGGAGGAGGCCCAGGACAGAAAGGTCAGATTGGGAATGGGAGGGGGAGTTGAAGTGCTGAGCAACCGGGAGATCACCTCGGTTAAGACGGACTGAGCAGAGGTGTTCAGCGAAACGATCTCTCTGACTCTCTCTTACTCACTCTGTGACATTCTCTCTCTGACTCACTCACTCTCTTCCTCTCTGACTCTCTCTCTCATTCTCTCTGACACCCTCTCTCTCCCCCTCTCTCTTTGACACTTTCTTTCTGACTGCCATTCTCTCTGATTGACACTCTCTGACACTGACACTTTCTCTTTCTCTTTAACACTCAATTCAATTTCAATTCAATTTCAAAACTTTATTGGCATGATAAAAAAACATTGTTATATTGCCAAAATATAAAACATGACATACATGTTTAAAATGCATAAGTATAAATACAAGTATACAGTGCATGGATAGATATGTCCCTGTACATAACACTCTCTCTTACTCTCGCTCTCTGGCACACTCTTTCTCTTCCTCTCTATCTCTGACTCTCATTCTCCCCCTCCCTCTGACCCTCTCCCTCCCTCTGACCCTCTCCCTCCCCTGACTCCACCTCCCTCCCCTGACTCCACCTCCCTGCCCTGACTCCACCTCCCTGCCCTGACTCCACCTCCCTCCCCTGACTCCACCTCCCTCCCCTGACTCCACCTCCCTGCCCTGACTCCACCTCCCTCCCCTGACTCCACCTCCCTCCCCTGACTCCACCTCCCTCCCACCCTCCCCCTGACTCTCTCCCACTGTCTCTCCTCTCTCTCCCAGCCATTAGCCATCTCATTTCTATTGATAGGATCTCTGCTGAGCAAGTAGCCCATTATGGGTTAGTTTCCACCATTATGGGTTAGTTTCCACGTGCTGTTGTACAGGGCTGCCAACTCTCACGCTTTGAGCGTGTGACTCACGCCCTCAAGCAAACTCTCACGCCTTCACGCTCATCAGAAATTTCTCACGCTCAGTGGTGAGAAATTTTGTGATCAACGAAAATTTCAAAACTCAGATAAACTGCATGGTCCGCGGGTGTTGGAGAGCTGGGGCTGCGGGAGGGATGGGAGCAGAAGCAGCGGCGGGAACAGATGCGGGGAGCCGCGACTGTCGAGTGTTTGCGGCGCTGTCGAGTGTTTGCGGGGCTTACGCTGCAGCTCTGGCCATGGAGCGCTCCGGACAGTGCGAGTGTCCCGGGCGTCGGAGGCGTTGCGCCGCTGCCGCTGCCGCGAGAGTCTCTGTGCCGAAGGGACAGACTCTCAAAGGGAGGTGGAGAGAGAGAGGGGGGAAGGAGACAGGGAGACAGTGGGGAGAGAGAGAGAGGGGAGAGGCAGGGGGGGGGGGGTGAATGGAGAGAGAGAAGAGGGAGGGGGGAAGAGAGAGGTAGGGGAGAGAGAGGGGGGAGAGTGGGGGGAAGTGAGAGAGGGGAGAGTGTGTGGAGAGGGAGAGAGGGGGAGATAGAGAGGGAGGGAGAAGCGAGGGGGAGAGAGGAGAGAGGGGAGAGAGAAGAGGGGGAGAGAGAGGAGAGAGAAGAGGGGGAGAGAGAAGAAAGAGAGGGGGAGAGAGAGTTAGGGGAAAGAGAGGGGAGAGAGAGTTAGGGGAAAGAGAGGGGAGAGAGGAGAGGGGGAAGAGTAAGGTGGGAAAGAGAGAGGGGGAGAGACAGGGGAGAGAGAGGGGAAAGAGAGGGGGAGGGGAGAGATAGAGGGGGAGAGAGAGAGAGAGCGGGGAGAGAGAGAGTCTCTGTGTCGAATTTGCCCAGGTGACCGGCATGGATCAGGCTGCGGCTCGGTGCATCCTGGAGGACAACCAGTGGCTGCTGGAAGTAAGTACCAAGCATTGGGTAGAAACGGTGGAAGGTAGTGGACTTCAAATGGGGGTGGTTGGTGAAAGCATCCTGCTTGCCTGCTATATTTTCACTTACTGTAACTGCAGGAAAAATGTTCCCGATGTTGGGGGCGTTCAGAACCATGGGTCACAGTTTAAGAATAAAGGGGGGGGGGGCAGTTAGGACTGAGATGAGGACAAACTTTCTTCACGTAGAGAGTTGTGAATCTGTGGAATTCTCTGCCACAGAAGGCAGTGCAGGCCAATTCACTGGATGTTTTCAAGAGAGGGTTACATTTAGTTATTGGGGCTAACGACATCAAGGGATATGGGGAAAAAACAGGAAAGAGGTACTGATTTTAGATGAATAGCCATAATCATATTGAATGGCAGTGCTGGCTCGAAGGGCTGAATGGCCTATTCCTGCACCTATTTTCTATGTTTCTATGCTTGAGTATATGGCAATAAAACTCGATCACTTGATTTTGAAGCATTCATGCATGGTGGAGGTATAATGTAGTCATAGAGTGATACAGTGTGAAAACAGGCCCTTCGGCGCAAATTGCCCACACCCGTCAACATGTCCCAGCTACGCTACCTGCTTTTGGTCCATACCTCCAAACCTGTCCTATCCATGTATCAGTCTAACGTTTTCTGAAATGTTGGGATGGTCCCTGCCTCAACTACCTCCTCTGGCAGCTTGTTCCATACACCCATCACCCTTTGTGTGGATAAAGTTACCCCTTAAAAAGTTACCTCTTAAAAACATTGAAATCATACTTCTACAGTGCACTAAAACATGATTTTAATACATCAAATTTCAAAAAGTTCCTACCCTTTTTCCACACCCTCTCCCCACTCGGTTGCTCCACTCCCTCACCGGGTACCCCCAAGGCCAGTGATCAGTGATCGCACAGCCTCCCCCCTTTCAAAAACGCTCAAATCCAATTTAAAGCATATATATTGCATTCAAGTGTAAGTTATAAGACTCGCTACAGTATGCACCATATTGCACAATTTCCTCTCCTCCTCCCCCTCCCCCCCCCCCGGTCGCGATGCTCCCTCGGGCTTGGTCTCTCGCAAATTTCTCACTCCCAACTCTCACCCAATGTTGGCAGCCCTGTGATGTACGACACTCAAATCTCCCCACCATGGCCCTGACCCCTTCCACTGACTTAGCACCGTCAAAAACTAGTTACCTGATACCGTAATTGGGATGACCAGGAACTTTCTGAAACAATTTGATGCAGAGCTGGTAAGACTTGCTTGTGGGTGTTCATTGCAACTGCTAGTGGCCTCTCCTTGTGTCAGGCAGCTCCCTCTGAGGTGACCACATCCTCTCTGACTGGACAGCCCATTCTAACATCCCCTGCTCCTCCTTGCCCTCAAACTCACCTCCATCTGTGTTGGTCTCTCACGTATTCCTTTGTTGCCACTGGATGTGACCTCCCCAACCCATTCCTCACCAGCTTCTCCTCCCAGCATAGCAAGTTTGGGTAGAATGACTTCAGCAATGGGGTTTGTTGTCCTCTGCTCAATGCTGCCACTGCTGCTCAGACCTAAAACTGCAGCTGAGGCAATTCCCTGCACGGCCTTGTAGATATTGTCTTGTTTTGGCCAAATGATCAAAAGGACCTGTGAGAATGGGGAGGAGGCAGATGGAGGAGCAGGAGTGAGTGATGATCCAGGCAGCTGTAGGCCGAGGGTTCCAATCCAGCAGACGACCTGCACCCTTTCTATGGTGAGAATACTATCTGTCACTGAGAAACTCATGTGTAGAAAGGAACTGCAGATGCTGATTTAAACCGAAGATAGACACAAAATGTTGGAGTAACTCAGCGGGACAGGCAGCATCTCTGGAGAGAAGGAATGGGTGACGTTTCGGGTCGAGAGCCTTCAGACTTTTTTGTGAAGAAGGGTCTCGACCCGAAACGTCACCCATTCCTTCTCTCCAGAGGTGCTTCGGAGTCAACCAGCATCTGCAGCTCTGTTCCAACCAGTCATCATCTGTTTGCAAACTTGAAGTAAACAGTTTGTGGGATTTTAACACAAATTTTTACCAACATGTACAATGGCAAGATAACCCTTCCGAGTCAGTCGGGCCTCTACAGTATTTACTTTTTAAACTAAAATCTACTTATTTACAATGTTCACAACAATTTTAAGTTAAAATGCAACTGTCGCTGTTCAGTTTGCACTGCAGCCCTCTGGCCCCAAGAGGCTTCCAGCAAGTTAGCAGACATTGCATCTCAGGGACACCGTGTATGCTTGGAAGGGAAGATATGACACAAAATGCCGGGGTAACTCAGCGGGACAGGCAGCATCTCTGGAGAGAAGGAATAGGTGACGTTTCGGGTCGAGACCCTTTGTCAGACTGAGAGTCCGGGGAAAGAGAAACTAGAGGTATGAAAAGGTACAAAGAACAAATGAATGAAAAGTATGAAAGGAACAAATCAAAGCCAGCATCGATGATCGAGGAAAGGTGGAGCCCACAATGGTCCATTGTTGGCTGTGGAAAAGATGATAACGAGGGGATACGAACAGCGAAACTAAGCAGATTAACAGATGATAAGTGGTAGACAGAAAATGCTGGAGTACCTTAGCAGGCAGTATCTCTGGAGAGAAGGAATTTGTGACATTTCGTGTCTACCTTCGATTTAAACCAGCACCTGCAGTTCTTTCCTACACAGATGATAAGTGGTGATGTGTGAATATTAAATAATGGAATGAGCATTGCTCATTATAAAAAGGTTGTTTTAAATGCTCTGTATCCAGTTTAGTACAATTATCTTACTCTCTCCCACATACAACAGAAGCGATCCCAATGAACCAAGTACATAAAATCCCCCTTCCTGCACCAGCTTTATAGTTGATCTATCCTCTCCTCCTATTTCCACCCTCACTAGCACATGATACAGGCAATAATCCTGAAATTATAACCACCAAAGTCCTGCTTTTTATCCTTCTGCATAAATGTACTTTGGAGAACCATGCTCCTCTGTCTACCTGTCGTTAGTGCCAATGTACACTATAAATTCTGGCTGTCCTCCCTTTATTTTCAAAATGTTCTGTACAAGATCAGAGACGTGATGATCAAGCTATTCTTTAAGAGCAAGATGTGAACAGTCACAGTCTGTTCTAATTTAATATGAATTTTCTAGACTTTATTTCCAACAAGGGTTTGAATATCCATTGCAGAGAATCACAGAGAGATACAGCATGGAAACAGGTTGTTTGGCCCTCTGAGTCTATGCTGACCATCATTACCTGTTACACCAAATCCTCCACAAATTCTATTTTATTCTACCCATATTATCATCAAATCCCATACACATTACCAGTTTTCATCGGTATTCCTGTTTGACTGTTCGTATCCACTTGTTACCACCTTTTCCGCAGCCAACAATGAACCATTGTGGGCTCCACCTTTCCTTGATCATCGGTGCTGGCTTTGATTTGTTTTTTTCATACCTTTCATTCATTTGTTCTTTGTACCTTTTCATACCTCTAGACTCCCTCTCCTCAGTCCTTCATCTACTCTCTAGTAACAGGTTACAGTAGGCAAGTAACCTACCAATCTGTATTGTCTTTAGGATGGGAGGGGGCTGGAACACCTGGGGAAACTCACTCAGTCACAGGGAGAACGTGCAAACTCTATTCAGTCAGAAGTGAGCCCGGGTTGCTTGAGTTGCGAAGGAACAGCTCTACCGGCTGCGCCACTGTTCTCCCTTCCCCTTGGTGGGGAATTACTCCGGGGGCATTTCTTGTAGGTGTCTCCTCTCAGTGTAGCAGGGCAGGGATCCAGTGGCTGGCTTTGAGATGGGGAATGGCAAGTTTACTGATTAATGTCCCAACAAGGGAAGTGTGAGCTACATTAGGCACAGTCTTCAGGGGAGGAGGTGTTGGGTTGCTGGGTTATAAAAGTGGGGACAGTTTTGCATGTAAAAATTAGAGAGAACTTAGTTATACGTAGTTGATTGGTGAAAGTAGTATTGTGAAGCCTTTGGACATGGCATTGTGTAGATATTTTCTAATTTTCCTTAATTGTGGAAATGGTTGAAGGGTGTTCCAGAGCTGGTGATGTAAGGGAGTAGAAATGACAGCTGAACTGTGATCCCAGGAGAGTGGTTTGCAAAATTAGAATTCCACTATCTGCCATTTTACTGTCGGCTTTAGTTTCCTTATTATATGGGGTAGTCGGCATTGTTGAAGAAGTTGACAGAAGTGTGAATGCCTTATCGCAGTTTCTGCTGAGGTTGTAATAAAGTTATTAACTTTCGAGATTAAATTAGGAGTACGGGAAAGGATCTTGGTAATACCAGACATGTCAAGGTCATTCTCATGAATATCCAAAATAAAACACAGATGCAAGAAATTAGATTAACGAGGATGTTGCCAAGACTAGAGGGACGGAGCTATAGGGAGAGGTCGATCTGGCTAGGGCTTTATTTCTTGGAACACAGGAGGATGAGGGGTGACCTTACAGAGGTGTACAATATCTTGAGAGGAATAGATCGGGTACAAAGATACAATACAAATACAAAGGACATTTATTATCACATACACCAATTGGTGTAGTCAAATTTGACTTGCCATTGCAACACACAAATAAAGATAAGACACAACATCAAAGAATTTAACAGTAAACATAAAAACATCCCCCCACAATGGTTCCCACTGTGGGGGAAGGCCGCAAAAGTCCAGTCCCGTCCCCTGTTCACCCATAGTCGGGCCTATTGAGGCCTCTGCAGTCGCCGCTACGGCAGCCCAATGCTTCAGGCACTCTCGCCGGATGATGGAATTCTGGCGTCGGGTGAACACTCTCAGCAGCTTGGAATGTCTGGAGCGGCCGCCTCCTCCCCGGAGACCGCGGCTCCCGAAGTCCACGAGCTCCGACTGCCGATCTCGTCGTGAGATCCCAGGCTCCGCGGTTTTTAAAGCTCAGCGCCGCCCGCGGCTGGAAGCTCCACAGACCGCAGCTCCGCGATGTTGGAGTCGGCGGTCACAGCACTCCGGAGCCCACCGCACGGCGACCCGGGCAAGGCATCACCCGCTCCACGATGGCGCCTCAGCGCTGCACCGCCGCCGAAGCTGAAGTCCTGGCCGGTCCCGGCAGGAAAACGCCGCTCCCGTCTGTTGGTAGGGCGCGAGGAAAGGGCGAAAACACGGCTCGGAGAAAAGCCGCATCTCCGACCAGGTAGGGACTGAGAAAAATAGTTTCCCCCTTACCCCCCCCCCCCCCCCCCCCCCCCCCCCTCCTCCCCATATAAAAAGACTAAAAGACCTCCAAAACAAACACTTTTAACACTAAAAAAAAAAGGTGAAAAGACTAACAGCTGCTTGCAGGGCAGCCATACTCGACGGCGCCCCCTGCTGGTCAACACATAGAGTATTTTGCCCAGAGTAGGGAAATCGAGAACCAGACGACCAAGGTTTAAGGTGAGAGAGGAAAGATTTAATGGGAACCTGAGAGGTAACTTTTTTATACAAAGGGTGGCGGGTGTATGGAACAAGTTTCCAGAGGAGGTATTTGAGGCAGGTTATATCGCAACATTTAAGAAACATTTAGAGAGGTACATGGATAGAATTGGTTTAGAGGGACATGGGCCAAAAGCAGGCAAGCGGGACTAGTGTAGATGGAGCATGTTGGTCGCCGTGGGCAAATTGGGCCGAAGGGCCTGTTTCCAGGCTGTAGGACTTGATGACTCGATGATTCTAAATCTGACAGAAGAACAGGAAACGATAGGAATCCTCGGCCAGTCAGGCAACACATGTGGTCAGAGAAGCAGATTAAGGTTTCAATTTGAAGATCCTTCATTACAAGTGGCTACGAAAGAAAGCAAGATAGTTTTAAATTACAGAGAAACTTGTGGGGTTGAGAGATAAATAGGACTAAACAAATATCTGTGATAGAGGGAAGCTAGAGGGGTGAAATAGGATTAAGATGACCAGTCAAATGGATTATGGGAGATTTAGAGAATCCTAGCATATAATGTTAGGGTAGTGATACATAGCCAGCAGGTCATGGCTTGCTAGAATCAATAGTCATACAGCATTCTCCTGTCCATCATCAGCAGCATTTATCAAGCACCCACTTGCACTAATACTAGGCTAATACCATACTTGCTTTCCTTCACGCTGCCTCGGGAAAATAGCCAACATAATCAAAGACCTTTCCCACCTCCGTCATTCCTTCTTCTCCCGGGTTATTTTGGGCAGAAAATAGAGAAGCTTGAAAGCAGGCACCACCAGAATCAGGAAGAGGTTCTTCCCCTCTGCATTCCAGCTTTGGAATGGTTCTTCCATAAGTTCGGGTGCAGTCCGAATCTCTTCAACCTTGTTGCAGACATTGGACTTTGTCTATGGAATTGTTATGCTGTAATACTGAGAACTATATTCTGCACCCGGCATCTTTTTATTCACTCTCGCTATTGTACTTGCGTTTGGCTTGATTGTATCTATGCTTAGTATTACCCGAATTAATTGGATAGCATGCGAAACACCATTTTTCACTGTATCTCGGTACACGTGATGGTAATAGATCTAAACTTAAAGCTAGATCATTTTTCTCTTAACTACCTCCAGAATCTACCACACGCCTACACACTGGAGACTTTTAATTTACACGCAGAAATAGGATGTAATTTGGAATTTGATGGGGTCAGACACTGTCACTACTTTAATGAGACATTTAGGCAAAGGCACTTCCATAGGCATGGCATAGAAGGATATTGGATATAGTGCATGCACATTGGATATGTGTAGATAGGCAATAGAAACATAGGTGCAGGAGTAGGTCATTCGGCTCTTCAAGCCAGCACCACCATTCAATATGATCATCCAAAATCAGTACTCCGTTCCTGCTTTCTTGTCATATCCCTTGATTCCGTTTGCTCTAAGAGTTATATCCAACTCTCTCTTGAAAACATCCAGTGAATTGGCCTCCATTGCTTTCTGTAGCAGAGAATTCCACTAATTCCCATCTCTCTCGGTGAAAGCGTTTTTCCTTTTCTCAGTCCTAAATGGCCTACCCCTTAGTCTTAAATTGTAACCCCTGGTTCTGGACTCCCCCAACATCGGGAACATTTTTCCTGCATCTAGCCTTTCCAAATCCTTAAGAATGTTATTTATATGTTTCTATAAGATCGGTTGGCATTAAGGTTAGCATAGACATCGTGGGATGAAGGGCCAGTTTCCATGTTACAGAGATTGTGCAAACTCCACATAGACAGCAACCATAATCAGGAAAGAACCCAGATGGTTGCAGCTATGAGGCAGCAGTGAATAGTGAGGGAAAATGTGGTTAAATATTGTAGTTGTGGAAACAAGAAGCTACAGATGCTGGCTTATGGTGGATGACTTACACCAGTTTTTGATAGGCAAAGTGAGTTACTGTAAAGGGCGGCTATAGGGTGCCCTGGTGAAAGATGAGGTTTAATTCCTTAAGCTTGCGTTGTAACAGTTCAGGAGGGCATGGATAGATAGGCCAGAGTGGGAGAGGGATGGAGGATGAAAGTGGCAGGGAACAGAAAGGTGAACACATTCATCCTTCGCCAACCCACAGGCTGTGTGACAGACGAGTTGATTAATGGAGAGGATCTGCATGCTCATTTATACATCCCTCTCACAGTCTATCTTCAAATCCAACAAAAGAGTTCCATAATCATGATGTTTACATAACTACAGAAAGCAGAATCCATCTAGGTGGCTGCCTTGCACCTTGTTTCCCTTTTTCTTCGCCCAAGGTAGTTCCTCAGGATCAAGGATGACTGGCTTCCATTCCAGTTCTCTACATGTTCTGAGGTGACTGATGGGGCCAGTGGCTGAACTGCAAACTCTTCCACAGATGCGACCAGAGTCATCTGACAGTGTGGAGGGTAGGTCGTTTGTGAGGCAGTGTACTCCCTCACCATTTATGTATTCTTGATGCCTAGTTCCACTGTGGCATCACAGGTAGATAGCGTGGCAAGGAGTCATTCGTTACATTGGCTTTCATCAGTCTGGGTATTGAGTATACAGTGGAAGTTGGGGCATTGTGTTACAGTCGTACAACACGTTCAGTTTTGGTCATCCTGCTATAGGAAGGATGTCATTAAGCTGAAATGGGTACAGATAAGAATTATGTAGATGTAGCCAGGACTCAAGGGTATGAGCTATATAGAGAGGTTGGACGGGCGAGGACTTGATATACATTGGAGCACAAGAGGCTGAAGAGTGATTTTGCAAAGGTGTATAAAATCATGAGGGGATTAGATATGCTAAATGCACAGGGACTTTTACCTAGAGATGGGGAATCAAGAGCCAGAGGATGTAGGTTTAAGGTGAGAGGGAAAGATTTAATAGGAAGTTGAGGAGCAACTTTTTCACAGAGGTCAGTGGGTGTATGGAACGAGCTGCCAGAAGAGCTAGTTGAGGCAGGTACAATAACAACATTTAAAAGATACTTGGACTGGTACATGGAAAGGAAATGTTTAGAGGGATATGGGCCAAACAAAGCAGGTGGGACTGGCTTAGATGGGGTATCTTGTTTGGCATGGGCATGTCTGAAGAAGAATCCTGACCCAAAACATTGCCCATCCTTTACTTACTGAATACAGAAATTAGTAACTGCGGCTGTTTGCATCTGGTTTTAATGAAGTTACTTTGTTTTTCTTTAGTTCTGATCTGAGATATATTCAGATGCAAATTCGCTGTGATTCATTTTGTGGTGACATTTCAAATTCCTTGTTCTGTGGTGAGTGAGGGACGACGAGCAGATGAGGCACTGCATATCTTCAATAACAGTGGAGCAAGTGCTGATGGATTATAATGTTTACTTCCATGGCGATTTGCAATTTGATGATGATGTCATCATTCACAAGATAACATAGTACTACCAACACTTAAAAAATAAATAGTGAGCATAAGCAGTAAGGTACACACCTTGCATTCTGTAGAAATATTCTACAGGGGGATCGCAAGCATCCTGAGTGTATTCACCACAGTGAGTGATTACAAACTGTACCAAAGTCCCAAGATGTTACAGGCAACGGTAGGTTTGAGGCCATTCTTAGTGAGGTTGGAGGCAAAGAATGACAGATGCCACTGCTCCTTCCCAGGATCAAAGTTATGAAATTAGATTTGCCTAGGTTGTGTTTGCCATGAATCTTGGAGAGTTGTATACACCTGGTTTGTCAAGCCCAGCTCTGAAGTGTCAGGTGTGGACTTAAACTCGCTGCTTTCTGACTTGGGCCTGAGAGTGCCACCTACTGATGATCAGCTGACATGGACATCAAGGTCTGGAGAAGGTCTTCGACCTGAAACAACACCTATTCCCTTTCTCCAGAGATGTTGTCTGATGCTGAGTTACTCCAGCTTTGTATGTCTATATTTGCTTTTAAGAGTATCTGCAATTCCTTCCTACATCAATGGTGGCGGTCTGATGTGGACACCCCTCAAATGAAGGAAGGACTATCACCCCAGGGAGGGTACATGAGTGGCAATGTTGCTATGTGTAAAGGAAAAAAAGAAATATGCTAACATTACTGGGTATAAAACTAGTATTATGGAATGTATGGACAGAGGCTACGAATGCTTTAAGAGTCTGCACTGTTTGCTTTTGTGTTTATATTTATGAAGAATAAGGTTTATTTTTGGTTAAAATAAACAATGGCATGGCTTGGCTTTAGCAGGGAAGGAACTATGAGGCACCTAAAGTGGTGGCAGAGAGGTTAAATTACCACAAAAAGCTGGAGTAACTCAGCGGGACAGGCAGCATTTCTGGAGAGAAGGAATGGGTGATGTTTCGAGACCCTCCTTCAGAAGAAGGTCTGAAGAAGTGTCTCGATCTGAAACGTCACCCATTCCTTCTTTCCAGAGATGCTGTCGGTCCTGCTGAGTTACTCCAGCTTTTTGTGTCCATCTTCGGTTTAAACCAGCATCTGCAGTTCATTCCTACACAGTTAAATTACCATGTCAGTATCCAGATGTCAAGTTCAAGTTCACATTTATTGTCACATGCACCAATTAAGGTGCAGTGATATTTGAGTTACCATACAGCCATACAAGTAAAAAAGAACACAATACAGTGACCATAAATTTAACCTCAGTGGAATCAACATTCCTCACTGTGATGGAAGGTGATAAAGTTCAGTCATCTTCCTCCTTTCTTCACCCGTGGTGGTCGGGGCTTTTGAACCCTCAGCACTGCCTCTGCTGACGGTGCGATGTTCGAGCCCTCTCGTCGGAATGATGGAAACTCCGGCGTCGGGACGGATCGGAACACTTCGCGGCATGGAGCTCCCGAATCGGCCTATTCTTACCGGTGACTGCGGCTTCACGGAGCCACCATGTGGCTGTATTAACAATCCAGAGAGCCAAGTTCAAATCCTACCACAGTAGCTGGGACTGTATTCAGGGCAAAAAGGAATTGGGAAAGAAAATATGCCCTTCGGAATAGATACAGGAATATATGCTTGCTTACAAACTGCACATTGATGGTTGGTCATAGATTGCTTCCATGTTGTGAATTTCCCTACAATGCTGTGAGTGGCATGATTGGACAAGAACCGTATAATGGATTTTCTTATGTCCCGGAACCGTATAATGGATTTGCTTTGTTAATAACTGCTTCACAGTTAACGGACAGAGCGTCAAAATAAGTGTGAGAGAGAAACAGAGACAGAGAACACGAGACAGACAGAAGCAGAGAGCATGAGACAGAGAGCGTGAGATAGAGAGAGAGAGAGAGAGAGAGAGCAAAAGAGCAAAAGAGATGGGCTATTCTCAACCTGCCGTTCATTTTAAAGCAGCCAGTCACATTACAAATGGTGTTTGTTTCTCAGTTGACGTGACTGGTGGGAGTTTTGATCTGTCCAGGCTGTGCACACATGCGTTGAGGAATCCCACGCTCAGGCTAATAATCTACACCGACTCCAGCGAGCAATGTCAGGAATCTTGGCACAGGTCTCGAGATAAATTCCAGCTGTGCTTCTCCTGCTCAGTGAAGTGGATGGGCAACTCGCAGCTAGTGGGAGTGGTTGGGAAGTGTCTGTGGTGGGGCTTTTGTTATGAGCCTTGCACTGAGTTCCCCATTGAGCCCATGACGTGGGTCCATAGGGACTTCACGTAAAGTTGCGATGCACGCAGGTGCCCAATGGTTGCAGTTGTGGCAAGCCTTGGCTTGGTTAGTCAGGAAACCAATTTCCACACTGATGTCCCAAACCCCGTGTTGGCTTGGAACTCCATCCAGATGTACAAGTCGAGTGTGGTCTGTGTAACAGAGAAGTGCAGGTCGGTGTAGTCTGTTGCATTCGATACTCCAAGCACATCTGGCTGCTGTTGGTGCTGATATAGTGGGCATGGAGACCCAGCGGTTGCTTCATCTCCAGGGATCCCGGGTCTGATCCTGACCTTCAGTGCTGCCTGCGTGGAATTTGCAAGTTCTGTCTGTGAATATCATCCCAAAGAGCGGAAATGTTCTTGGCCTCCCGTGTCGCAAAAAGAATGGTAGGCGAGTTGATGGGCATGCGAGAACAAAAATAAATTGCAGGAATACCGGAAAATAAGTGGAATGGGACCAGTAGGACAGCTTCCTGGGACTTGGCATTGACTCGTTGGGCCAAATGAGCAAACTCCTTCTGTTGGTACACAAAAATGCTGGAGAAACTCAGCAGGTGCAGCAGCATCTATGGAACAAAGGAGATAGGCAACATTTTGGGCCAAAATGTTGCCTATCTCCTTCGCTCCATAGATGCTGCTGCACCCGCTGAGTTTCTCCAGCATTTTTGTGTACCTTCGATTTTCCAGCATCTGCAGTTCCTTCTTAAAAACTCCTTCTGTTGTTATAAGTAAATATCTTTTACATTGTTGCCTTACATGACGAGGTGTGCATTGTAGCAGTCGTGCAGCAGATTAGCAGAGGAGGTTGCATTTGAGCCTGTGGAACTCAACGCCTGCTTTTATTATCATGCCTCAGATACGGGCACTGTTTACAAGACCAGCATTTACTACCCATCACAGGTGAACCTTGAACATTAGAGTGGGGGGGGGGGCTCCTTCTCAAACCTATTGCAGTCTGTGTGGCGATCAGTGTTTTTTTTTTGTGGAAGGAACTGTAGATGCTGGTTTAAACTGAAGAAAAAGCAGGAGTAACTCAGTGGGTCAGGCAACATCTCTGGAGAAAAGGAATAGGTGACGTTTCAGATCGAGAACCATCTTCAGACTGAGTGTTAGGGGACTGATTAGACATCACTATTAGGTCACTGCTCAATACTCAACCTGAAGGGCCTCGACTCAAAACCTCACCTATTCCTTTTCACCAGAGATGCTGCCCGACCCGCTAAGTTACTCCAGCTTTTTATGTCTATCTTCAGTGATTTTTTTGTGATCGTATGACCAATTGTGTCACATGAAGTGTACAGGTGCACAACCTTTTATCCGGAGTTCCGGAAACCGAAAAACTCCGAAAACCGGCCATTTTTTCCAGGATGTCGTCTGCACACCAAAGCTCGCGTTTGGCGCCAAACTTGACCCGAAACGACCCACGGTCAACCCAGGTCTGTACTACTGTAGCGGCTGCCTCCACCCTGGAGACCGGGGAGACACTTAAACATCTGTAAATCATTGCTTAAATGTTAGTCAGTTAGTTTGGAGGGCTTTTATGTGAAGGGGGAAACTTTAATTCTTAGTCCCCTACCTGGTCGGAGAGAAGGGGAGCGGTCAATGCCTTACCGGGTCGCCGTGCAGTAAGCTCCGGAGTGCTGTGGCCGCCGATTCCCAGCTGGGGCTGCGGGCGTCCGGCCGCGGGCGGCGCCGGTTGTAGCTCCGAGCCCGGCAACTCTACCCCTGGCTGCGCGACGCTCCAAATCCAGCGCGGCCCGCGGCCGGACGCCCGCAGCCCCAGCACCGCTGTGGCCGCCGACATGTTGTGTGTCGGCAGCCACAGCGCTCCGGTGCTTACCGCACGGCGACCTGGTAAGGCATTGCCCGCTCCCCGCTGGTATCCCAGCGCTGCGACGCCGCCGACTCCCAACATCGCGGCGCTGGGGCTGCGGGCGTCCGGACGCGGGCCGCGCTGGATTTGGAGCGCCGCGCAGCCAGGGGTAGAGTTGTCGGGGTCGGAGCTCCAACCGCGGCCGGACGCCCGCAGCCCCCAGCTCCGCGATGTTGGGAGTCGGCGGCCACAGCACTCCGTAGCTTACTGCACGGCGACCCGGTAAGGCATTGCCCACTCCCCGCCTCTCCGACCAGGTAGGGGACTAAGAATTAAAGTTTCCCCCTTCACCCCCCCCACCACATAAAATCCCATCAAACTAACTGACTAACATTTATGCAATGATTCCCCGGTCTCCGGGGAGGAGGCAGCCGCTCCAGACTTTTCAAGCCGCCTACCTACCTAATCTACGCTAAAAATCTTCCATTCGGAAATCCGAAAAATTCCGAAATCCGACAAGTGTCTGGTCCGTAGGCTTTCGGATAAAAGGTTGTGCACCTGTATATGCATATCAGCACATTTTTGTCGACAAGAAAAGTACTGGTGGTGAATAAGGCATTCAAGGTGTCCTCTTTTCTCAGAAAACATGGTCCCCCCCCCCCCCCACCCCCCGCTTTTGTGGATGGAGCCCACCTCTGTGTCCCGCAGTTCTGATCTCACTACCCCTTCCCCCAGACTCAACAAGGATAGAATTCCCCTGGTCGCCATCTTTGACCCCACCAGCATCATTTTCACCACCTTTAACGTGATTCCACCACCAGTCATATTTTTCCATGCCCTCCCCATTCCACAGAGACCATTCTCGCTACAATGACGTGGTTTGCTCATCACTTCCCACCCTCTCGCCAGGCACGTTACTCTGCAGCAGAAGGAGATGCAACAACTGTCCCTACACTTCCTCTCTCACATCCATTCAGGGACCCCAACACACCTGCCAGGTGAGACAGAGTTTCACTTGTACCTCTTCCAATGTCATCTGCTGCATTTGGTGCTTCCAATGTGGCCTCCTTCCATTGCCAAGACGAAGTGTAGACTAGGTGACTGTTTCACTAAACTCTTGCACTCCGTCCACCAAGGCCTACTGGAGCTCGTAACTATTGTAACCCACCTTCCCATTTCCATTCCAACCTTTCTGTCCTTGGCCTCCTCCATTGCCAGAGTGAGAAAACATACAAACTGGAAGAACAGCACCTCGTATTACATCTGGGTGGCCTACAACCCAACAATATGAACATTCAATTCTCCAATTTCAAGTAATGCCCCCCTCTGTTTACCCTACGCCCCTCAACCCATTGCGCACACATTTCTCCAACCCTCTCCTACCATCCCAGTCACTCTGCTCCTTTGGGGATCTTCCATCCCCAAATCCCACAGTTTCCTTTATCCCCATCAGGATTGTGGAGGTGATGGAATCGCAATGAATCTATGGTGCGTAATCTTCTTACTTCATAAGTGATAGGAGCAGAATTAGGCCATTCGGCCCATCAAGCCTACTCCGCCATTCAATCATGGCTTCCCACTCAACCCCATTCTCCTGTCTATCTTTCCTTCTCAACCCCATTCCCCTGCCTTCTCCCCATAACCCCTGACACACGTACTAATCAAGTGATGAGTAGAATCAGATTGCTAATGATGACTTGGCATGTTATTGCAGTACACCTTGTACATTGTCCTCCTTGGAGCTCAAACTATTCATTATGTGCCTTTTCCCAGTATCCTGGACACAGCCATCTTTAGATGCTTCATCAGTGATCTTCCTTCCATCATAGGGTACAAAGTAGTGATATTCACTGATGATTGCAGAATGCTCAATTCCATTTGCGACTCCACAGCAAACGAAACGGCACCAATCTGCAAGCAGCAATGTGGTAGATGGAAACTGGGCAAGGTGTGGATGGAGAGCAGGGTAGGGGGCACATGGAGAGTGTGGAAAGTAGTGGGTGAATATAGAGAGTGGAGAGTGTATGATGGAGAGCGGGCTGGAGACTGGGGAGGGGGTAGCTGAAGAGTGGTTGGCATGCAGGGGAGGGAGTGGGTGGAGTGTGGTGAGAGGGAGAGTGGGTGGGTGGAGAGCGAGGCAGGAATTGGTGCAGTGAGGTTTGGATAGGGTGGGGTTTGTGGTGAGTGTGTTTGGATGGCGTGCAGTGTGTGAATCCTTTGACGTGCAGTGGCTCATTTCCAGTGTTCACTGCAGTAAATGATGTGCTGCCATCTGCATTTCGTAAGCTGTTGCAGTATATTTACATACGGTACATTTACCAAATGTGTTATTTTCTTAAATCAGTATAGATGCCACAGTTGCTTCTAATTGGGCAATTAGAGAGGATGGTGTGTTTGCGGGCCCTGTGGAATTAGATTCCAGAGCTCCGCCCTCGGCCAGTAAGCCCAGACCCACACATACAACAAGCTCGACAAAAGTGCTGGAGAAACTCAGCGGGTGCAGCAGCATCTATGGAGCGAAGGAAATAGGCAACGTTTCGGCCCGAAACGTTGCCTATTTCCTTCGCTCCATAGAACAAGCTTGCCCAACTCCCAATTATAGAGTCAGCCAGTGACACAGCCCCACTTTTGCTGGCTTCAATCAGCGTGGTGCGAGCTGGGTGCTGGGAGGATGGCCAAACGTAGCGGTCCAAGTGGGCCTGTCTTGGAGATGGAAGAAGATTCATCCTGAACAACTGCTCCTGTAAGTGACGTGGGATACGTGTGGGGGGCGACATAGTAGTTGGGGGACTTAATTTCTCAGTCCCACAACGATTAAGAATCGGCAGATGCCCTTTGCTTGCAGATTAAAGTAGGTTGGGTAATTGAAAGCTGCCCCTACCCATTCAGTCATCCTTCGACACAATGTTGAGTGTTCCAGCCTCTCCCCCTCCTCTCGCCCATTCTTCCGTGCTTCCTGTGTTTCTCACTATTCTTTCTTGCCCCCTTTGCTTCTCGTTCTCCCTGTATCTCTTTCACAGGCTTCCTCTGTCTTTCTCTTGCATCACTCTCGCTCTTTGCCTCCCTCTCTACCTCTCTTTGGCTTCCTCTCTATTTCTTTGTCGGACGCCCTCCTCTCTCTCCCCACCCTGTCCCCTTTTCCTTATCTGTTCTGCCATTTAATACCAAGGTCTAATTGTGACCGTGGCATCATATTCTTGTCTACCCTCAGAAGCCTTTCACCCAGTTACTTCCCTGAGAATTTTATCCCTCACCCTTAATAATATTCAGTCTCTACTTCCAGAGGAAGCGTTCTAAAGACTTCCAAAGTTAGGGAACCCACTGCGAGGGGAAAAAAATAGCCCCATTCCTGACATAAATACGATATAATACAATAGAACTTCATCCCAGGTGGGAAATTGATCAGCCAACAGTCATAAAGCACAAGATACATGAATCATGAAATTAAAGTGATGAGTGGAAAGGATTGGGGATGGGCAAAGATTGGGATGGGGGGGGGGAGGCGAGTCAGCCTGCTCCATGACAGCAGGGGGAGGAGTTGTACAGTTTGATAGCCTGAGGGATTATGTCCTGCATCTTGGTGGAACCAGACTGTTGCTGAAGGTACTCCTCAGGTTGATCATGGAGGGGGTGAGCTTTATTGTCCGAGATGCAGCGCCTTAATTTTAATCAATGATCCCTAGTTCTAGGTTCTCTACACAAGAGGAAAAATCCTCCTCATTTAGTTTAGTTTAGTTCATTGTCTCGTGTACAGAGGTACAGTGAAAAGCTTTTGTTGCGTGCTAACCAGTCAGCAGAAAGACAGTACATGATTACAATCGAGCCATTTACAGTGTATAGATACATGATCAGGGAATAATGATTACTTGCTCCACATGCATCTTGTCAAGATTTCTTGGGATCTAGTGTATTTCAATGAATTCCTGCTCAATTTTCGAAGCACCAATGAATGCAAGCCTAGCCTGTCCAACCTTTCATTATGAGAGAGCTCTCTGGGTATTGGTCTTGTAAAATGATTTCTAACACATCAGCATCTTTCCTTAAATAAGGAGACCAATACTGTGCACAGTATTCCAGGTATGATCACACCAATGCTCTCTGTAACTGAAGCAAAACCTCCCTACTTTTGCATTCAGTTCTTCCAACAATAAACTATATCATTTTAGTAGCTCTCTAATTGCGTATAGTGCTGATATACTAACCTTTTATGAATCTTGCACAGAACACCACACCTCTCTAATCTCTCCCAATTTCACATTTTCCCAACAATATGCTCCATTTGCCAGCTCTTTGACAGGCTATTTATATCCCATTGGAACCTCCTTGTGTTCTCTTCACAACTTACTTACCAAGCTAGCCTTGTGCCATCAGCAAATCAGAATGAAGAAACATCACCGATCCATGTTCTCCAGCGAGGCTGCTGAGTTACTCCAACACTTTGTGTCTTTTCTTTAAATGGTTCTGATTTGCCTCCCTACCCCTCTGCTTACTCAGAATCAGATTTTATTCACCAAGTATGTTTTGCAACATACGAGGAATTTCACTGGCCAGGTCAGTCTAAAAGCAACACTCAAAAACACATTTTAACATGAATATCCACCACAGTGACTCCTACACATTCCTCACTGTGATGGAAGGCAGAATAAAGTTCAAGTCTTTCCTTGTTGTTCTTCCTCCTCGGTCGTGGGCCTCGAGCCCTCCGTTGACGGGACGGTCTTGACTGCCATAGCCGGCGGCGTTCGGGCCCTCCGCGTCGAGGCGATCAAGCTCCCGCACCGGGGGGAATGTCAGCTCCCCCGCGCAGGGCGATCGAACCTCGCGTCGGGGCTGGTCGAACCTTCTGCGGCGATGGAGCTCCCGACTAGCCTCTCTCGAGACTGCGAGCCCTTGATTGTAAGTCCGCAGGCCACGGTGGGAGCGATCCCTGGCAAGGGATCCGCTCCGATGTTAAGTCCGATCGGAAAATTAATCACATCTCCGGGAAGGTAGGAACTTGAAAAAAAAGTTTCCCCCGGTCCCCCCCCCCCTCCCCCCACATAAAACAAACCGAGCAACATTAAAACAAACTTTTAACAAACGCTAAAAATAACAAAAAGATGATAAAACTAACGGACTGCCGGCAGGGCTGCCATCTCCCCGGCGCCCATGGTGGTCTTTTCAGTAGGAGAGAAGGTGAGGGAGAGATGTGTAGAAAAAAGGGAATGTGTGTTCTGGGATGAGTTGAAATGATTTAATGAAGGCCATTAGCAGCGCATTAAGCTTCTTGTAGACACAAAAAGCTGGAGTAATTTTACGGGTCCGACGCATCTCTGGAGAAAAGGAATAGCTGACGTTTCAGGTCGGGACCCTTCTTCAAACTGATTTTACTGATTGACCACAATCAGTCTTCATCTTTACAAGGGTCCCGACCCACAACGACTTCAATCAGTCTGAAGAAGGGTATTGACCCGAAACATCACGTCCATTTTCTCCAGAAATTTTGCGTGACCCGCTAAGTTACTCCAAATTTTTGAGTCTATCTTTGGTATAAACCAGCACCTGCAGTTCTTTTTTTATTATCAGAAAATATAAAATATAAAAGCAGAAAATGGAAAATGCTGGAGCCATTCAGCAGGTCAGGCAGAATCGGTGGAAAGATAAACAATAATCACGTCCTTGTTCAAGCAAGACATTCAGCTTTGAATAGAGAACCAGTGAGACATGGAGAGAACATGACAAAAAAAGGAAAGCAGCTATAGGAACTTGGGTCAGGTAGCATCTGTGGAGGGAAATGGACAATTGATGTTTCGGGTCAAGACTCTTCCTCTACTGTTGTGACCTAGCTGGGAGACCTGAAAATGTAGCTGGAAGCCCCGTGGGACAAGATGGTAGTGTAGGTAAGTGCCCAGGAAGGACACAGGCAGTGGTTGTGAGACTGGGTAAGAACATGGTCAAAGAGCAGTGGGAATCAAAGAGGGAGAATCTTACACAGGACTTCCTTTGAAGAGAGAATGAAGAGTTGTTCAAGAAAAGCATTCCTTGCAGAGATTTCACAGTGGGTTAGTAGAATGGAGATACTAGAGACTAAGAGATGATGGAATCTGGTGCAAAAAAGCAAGTCAGCAGGTCAGGTAGCATCCTGTGGAAGAAATGGATCATCTGGAATATGGGAAGAAAACATTTTTTCCCAAATGTATTCCTTATTTATAATATATACATTAAATACCATCAGTGGTTTTGCTAATTTTGCTATTAATTCAATGTCTATGCTTAGTTTAGTTTTGAGATACAGCATGGAAACAGGCCCTTCGGCCCACTGAGTCCAGGCCAACCATTAATTACCTGTTTACACTAGTTCTATGTCGGAAGGAACTGCAGATGCTGGTTTAAACCGGATAGACACAAAAAGCTGGAGTAACTCAGTGAGACAGGCAGCATTTCTGGAGAGAGGAATGGGTGATGTTTCAGACACCTTCTCATCCACTCCCTGCACACCCAGGGCAATTTACGGAGGCCAATTACCCTACAAAATGAAGACACAACGTGCTGGAGTAACAGAAGGCCAGGCAGCATCCATGGAGAACATGGATAGGTGATGTTTCAGGTTGGGATTCTTCTTCAGACTGATTGCAGGGGGTGGGGAAGAAAGCTAGAAGAGGGGAGAACACAGGCAAGGGGGAGGGGGGGGGGGGTGCTAGGCAGCTGGTATGGGAGGAAACTGGAGCGCATGGAGGAAACTCACGAGGCCACAGGGAGAACATGCAAACTCCACAGATAGCACCCGAGGACAGGATTGAACCTGGATCTCTGGCGCTGTGAGGCAGCAATTCTACCTGCTGCGCGACTGTGCCATCTTCTCATGCTTTAACACCATTTCAGACTGCTTCCTTCTCAAAGAGTGAGTGGTATACCTGACGGGGACATACTGGCTGCTGTAAGAGAACAGGAGGCCAGGGCCAAGGTGATCACTTTAAGGAATAAATTAAGTGGGCGCACAGATGAGGGATTCAGCTTTCTGTCACGCCTGCCTGGAGTTTGGAAATGGTTTTGCAACAGAGAACTAAGATTAAAGAAAACATTTTCTTATAAAGCTGTAAAGGGTGTCTTGCACACGTTTTTGTGCTGAATAAAGGCTCTGGTTGTTCTTCAAACTCCGCCTTATTTTCTCCCTTTCATTTTCCTTCAAGTGATCTGACAACAATGTGGAGCGGGAATGTGTGAATAGTGTTTAATTAGTCCGCTCACACGCTGTTAATCAATGTTATCTGGAGGTGGGGCAGGAGGTGGGATGGGTGGGATTTGGTTGGTGGGGGTGGGAGGAACAAGAAAGAACAGCTTTGCTTTGAACTGAGTGATTCTTATCGAGAGTCATAGTCCAGCTGTGGGTGATCCTGAGCGGCAGGGAGGCACAGGCACTTTTGAGAGTGCGTTTCGTTTAGACGGAGAGTGGCTGGGAAATGCAGCACTGACACTTGTTTCCAATGCCTTCCCTGAGCTCCCTCCAGCCAGGAGGGACTTGACAGCTCCGAGACCCACTGAAGACGGGAGAAGCAGTGGAGACAGAAAGCGGAGAGAGTCACCTGAAGGGAATTAGGGAGAGCGGCCTGATGCTGTTTTAACAAGGATGCTGAGAGGTAACGGCGGGCCGAGGCATTTACTGAAGACCTGGAAGTGAAGCGGTTCCCCTTCAGCTTTTATTTGAGGGGGTTAAACGGGCCCTCAAACTCTTCAAGTGATAGGTGTATGTGAGGGGTGATGTGAGACTTGTTGATGGCTTTGTTAAGGGGGCGGGAATCACAAAGGAGAAAGTGCAGCTTTGTTGCACTGGAAGCAGCGAGTGCTTTTCTGTCTCACCGTTCTGGAGCTCGACGGTAGGAGGGAAAGTGAAATTCCGGCAGCACGCCCGAGCGTGACTGGGCTCTGAATCTACTTGTTGCAGCAGAGCAAAAGTTTCCTTTCAAATTCCCTCAGAGAAAAAAAACCCATTTGGCTCGGGCAGAAAGGGGGAAAGGGAGCCAAGTGCGCAAACTGGAAGCCGTGGCTCCCGGGACGCTGGGAGCGCAGAGTGGCGAAGTATGGCACGGCGGGCAGCTCGCTGAGGAGGTGTGTTCCAGGGGCACTGCCACACTAGAGTCGCCTCCGGAGAGCTGAGATGACTGCCAGCAGATGCTGAAGAAGCTACTTGCTTGTGGTATTCATTTCCAGGACACTCAAGGAAGGAGAGACATGGGTCAGACAAGTTCCTGCACTCAAACAGGTCGGTGTCATTTAACCTTTGATTCCCATGTTGATTGATCGATTAAGCGCATAAATAAATCCCTTTCTTTATATTGAATATACTTTTGGAATTTTAGACAGACCTTTGAAACACTTTTGATCCCCTTCACCTGAGTGGCATTGATTCCTGTAGACTGTGCCAGTGTTACCCATTTGCCCGGGTTGTCTTCCCCCAAATGGGAACCTGCACATTGAGGTGGGCTGGTGATTTTGGGCCGTAGGGTGCAGAGATTGTATATCTGAAGATAGACACAAAAGGCTGGAGTAATTCAACGGGACAGGCAGCATCTCTGGAGAGAAGGAATGGGTGACGTTTTGGGTCGAGACCCTTCGTCAGCTTTTTGTGTCGATCTTCGATTGTACATCTGATATGCCGTGTGATCTCCAGCAGAAACCTGAAGAAAGTAGCCACAGCTGACATCCCCCCACACACAAACCCAGTAGCTCCTGCTACAATGACACAGACTGGGAACCTATGTGGGTAATGAGTGGTTAGTGAGGAGGGTGATTAAAATGAATGAAGCTGAGTCGTCTAGTTACATCTACTCTTTCTTATTTCAAAAATACACCTTATATACACGGCAAATACAATTTGGACACATTTTTCTCTACATTGTGCCATTATAATAATGCCATCATTCTACACTGCGTCAATGCCACTTGGTCTCTTTAAACAATGCACCCTTGAAGTGTTTGCAGGGCCGTTACACGGGGGCTGTTACACGGGGGACTCAGCCCCTCAGTGTCTATGGCGGTGGGAGCCTAGACTATGGTTGTTTCCCACAGTTATGATCTTGGTACCCTTGTACTTTGGAACATACCAGTTGAACCATTGCATCCTTTTCAATACCTTCTTGTCAAATGCAGTCCACAAAGAGGTGGATGGACATCTCATCCACACCACAGCTGTCTCAAACATTGGGAGTGAGACTCTGTGCAGGAAGCATCTGATGGGCAATGCCGACCAAGAGAAGTCGAGGTGATCATAGGTGAGTTGTGCCGATGAGGCATCCTGCCAAATAGTTTGACAGTCTGCTCGGGGACACCATCCCACAGGATCCATCAGAACCTGCTCCCGCAGTGCCTGTAGGATGCTCCAAACAGTAGGAGCTCCTGTTCCATTCCACGTGGTTGACCCTTCATCCCTGTAGGACCGCAGAGATGGCACTGTGCCCTCCAACTAGTGAGTGTATCCTAAAAACACTTATACTTATCACTGCGTTTGTCAGCTACACCGTGCATTTATAAAGTCTTTTTAATGCAGGAAAGAACATCATTAGACAAAAATGTGTGCAGTCTTTGGGACAGAGGTTGGGTTGTAAGAGTGTCTGAGAGGCGACTGATTTAGGAAGGAAATCTGCGGGCCAGACTGTGAACCAGTGAGAGTGGACAAGCAGTTGGCTGACAGATGCCAAACAGGCTTGGTCTCCCCTGCATAGAGCATAAGGCCCGATCTCCCTCTCCATGGAAACCCAAGGCTTGTTCTCCCCTGCGCGGGCCACCAGGCCCGTTCTCCCCTCAGCAGGATCTTGAGGGATGGTCTCCCCTCCTGGGTGATGATGCTCTGTGCTACCGGGGACATGGTCAGCACAAAGGTGGAACCCAAAGGCCTTCGTCAAGATATTGGAAAAAATTGAATTTGTGTAGTGCCCCATCAGGTGCCCAAAAGCCATTTAGCATTCGTGATTTATTAAAGTGCGTTATACAGCTACTTCGTTTCTCAAGCAGCAACAACATAGTGATGGCAGTGGGCAAGGCCATTCGGCCCCCTCTGCCCATCCTGCAACTTGATCCTTGTGGTCCATGTCGGTCAGGATGTGAGCCGTCTCTCCGCTGCTCTTTGTTGACTTAGTGCTGCAAATTATTTTTTTATCCGGCCAAGTTTCTCAGCTCCTCGGGTCAGTGATGTTTCACTCCCCCTGGAGCAAGATGTGGAGCTTGGGCGGAGACGGGAGTGTGCTGGCCGCTCAGCCACATCTGGATACAAGAATAACCACTGGGAACAGGTGCAAGAACACAAGCAGATGTGCACACTCTGGCCACCTGATGTGTGGAATGCTGCTTAACCAAACAGGAAACCACTGGCTGACACCGACTGGGCACTTGCTACTTGGTTAGTGTGCCGCCTGTTAAAAGACTTGCTCAGTCGGATGCTGTTGAATGACTAGTTGTTTCTTTGAGCAATCAGACATTTGGGTGTTCACTGCCTTTCCACAGAGAGCCAGTTGAGGAGGAAAGTATGTCCGGCAAAGTGTAACCAGGTGAGGAGAGGCAGCAATACATTTGAAGCGGAGGAGGAACGATCACCCTCATCATTCCTGCTCTGTCCTCTGCCTTCCACTGCACCCCTTGCTCCAGCCCCTGCACCATTGAAAGTGCTAGTGGTGGGGAAGGACCGGCCATTCCTGGCCAAAAACTCAGGGATCTTCCTGCGTGAGTAATGTGTGATTGGATGCAGCGCCTTTGTTATTGTGGCCTGTATCCCTGGAGGATTTTGCCTTTTGCAGAGATGCGAAGAAATTTGAGTACAGATTGTAGAAAGAGCTTATAACTTCCCCGCCACCCTGAATAAGTGATGTTAAGTGATTTGGCAGCCCTATGTTACGCAGAAGGCTGACTGAAATCATGTTCCACAGCTAGCGAGGTAGGTTCAAATGAAAACCTGCATGTGTGTCAGTAGTAGGTCACCTCAGGATGTGTTACAATCAAGCAGGCTCACCTTATAATGTGATGTAGGAAACTCGGCAGCAATTGGCATCCAGCAGTGCCCAGTCATCAGCAGTGTTGTCTAGATGTTGTGAATGACACTGTGGCACAGCGAGTAGACCTGCTGGCAGATATGACAAGACCAAGGTTCGATCCTCGCTGCAGGTGCGGTCTGTGTGAAATTTATGTGTCTCCCTGCTACCAAGTGAGACTCCTCTTGCTCTCATTTCTTCCCACATCCCAAAGATGTGGGTCGGTGAATTAATTGGCCACAGTAAATTGCCACTTTGCGTGATCATGGTCGAACGTGGGGGAGAGTAGATTTTTTATTTTTTTTTGACCATCGATCACCGTACAGTAGTTTTATGTTATCCCACTTTTGCATCCTACGCACTAGGAGCAATCTATAAAACTGCACGTATTTGGAATGTGGGAGGAAACTGGAGCACCCGGAGAAAATCCATGCGGTCACGGGGAGAAAGTACAAACTCCGCACAGACAGCATCCAGTATTCGAGTCAGTATTCGAACCCGGGTCTCTGGTGCTGTGAGGCAGCTACTCTACCATTGATGGGAATGCGGTGAAAATAAAATTTGATGAATGTAGTATAAATGAGTGGTTGATGGTCTTTATGGACTCCGTGATCCTGTTTCAGCTCTGTATCTCTCTATGATTCTGTGTAATGGATATCCGAAGCCTTGTTTGAGATAAACATCAAAAAATCTATTTTCTGTTTTAAAGTTGATCAGAGGGTAAATAATGATTAGGATATTGAGGGCGCTCGCAAGCTCTCTGACTGTGTAGATCTCTCTCAAAAGTGCACTGAGCATCGAAATATCAAAAAATCTATTTTCTGTAAGTGTAGTTTTTGTGCACAAAGACACCTGAATCCGTGATCCAGAATCCGTGATCCTCCATCCTAGAGACCAGAATATACCACGACTGATACTTCTACCAGAAGAACTCTTTAGAACCAACACAAGTGCCATGAGGATTGATGCTGGTCCAGAGAAATGGCTCCTCTCCCAAGGAATTCTGACTGCGGAAAGGATGGAAGTTAAGCATAAAAGATGACAAAACCAGTTATTGTACAAGGAACAAAGGTCGGGGAGTATGGGATAGATTTGAGTTGAAAAGGATAAGGAGGGAATGTGCTGAGCCTGTCTGATGGTGGGCCGCTCACAATGCCGACACAAAGTGTTTGAAACAGAACAAACTTTGTGTAAGGAGGACCCTGCCCCCTCCCCTTGGTGAACCGCAGGGTGAACTGAAAGGCCCTTTCAGTCGTGCTCCTTTTGTAACCGAGACTGAATGCTGACTGCTCATTGAAGGCAAGGATCTGTATGTTGTCGCACCAAGACTCTGTGGCACTTCTGGAAAGAGCCTCAGGATGTGCCAAAGCTCTTTCCAGGTAAAGCACCTTGAAAATGGCAGGCACTGGTGCTGTCAATCTTCGCACGTCAAGCTCCCATTACCAGCACTGAGGCGACAAGATCGGTGCTGTCCGCGGAGGGGAGGAGGGGAGTTTTTTGAAATTTTATCTGGGAACAAACTTTCATTTAAAAAAATCATATTTACTTTAGTGCGGCAATGTGATGTAGTGCTGCTGCCTCACAGCACCAACAATACAATTTCAACACGAGTACACACAGACACCAAGGTTATGCACGCTCCCATCAATAAGATTGGTAGAGCGTGTGCAACCACTTCCTGCGATTGTACTTACTCTGTTTTCATCCTATGTCCCAGGGACAAGCTTCTGGGCAGATTTTCTGCTGCAAGTTACTCCTAGTGTCTGTAAATGGCAACAAAAACGAAGGAGAATTCTTTGGGATGTGAGAGAGAATAAGTTGTAGGTGTACAGGAAAATACAGGGAGAGGAAATGGGGCATGACCCTGACGGGCCGAGTGGCCCACGTCAGTGTCGCAATGGATCAGTAAGTCCCTCATGCTGTACTGGGAATGTCTGCCTGGATTTCAGTCACTGTAAAGAAACATGAAGCCGTATGTCGTGGCAGCGTCAATCCAAGAGGTTGCGATGGACTTCTATTGAGTGGACTGAAAGTTGCCAGAGAACCAGACTCAACGGTGATGACTTGCATGGTTCATCAGCCTACCAACACTCGGGTACAGGGCTGGTGACAACCTAGTGGCCTGATAGATCTCCTGTGTCACTGTACCAACAATACTGAACACCATGGCTATGGGGGACGGGATACAACTGTTTAAAAATGTTAAGCTGATTTTGCAGCGTGATTGCACTCATCTCCTGAGGAGAAGTACTGGGCTAGCAGGAATGGCAGGAATAATGTGTCAGCGTCGAGACATGGTTGGTTTGCTGTGGAATCAATACAAGTTCAAAGTAATCACCTAGACGAAATGCTTCCCAGGAAACTTGCTTCAGCACCAGAGAACAAAGTCCCTTGGCAACCCCAGCATCCAAGGTTAATCAAGAATATTAAATGTATCCAAAGTGATTCATTCCCCCAGGAAGCCTTGTCTGTAATCGCAAGACTGTTGATAATAGGGTCCTCTGAGACACATGCTAATCCACTTAATGTGAAAATGCTTTGAGGGGTTATGATAAGTCAATGCTGAGGCTTCAACGTTCAGTGCAGGGGATTTCTAGGTATCCACCTTGTTCCAAACCTGAACCCTCTTCCCTGATTGTTTCTGCGTTGTGTTGTGGGGAGTGGGTTTTCACTCCCACTTGTTATAGTAAAAGAATTGCATTAGAATTTTGTGCACAGCCCTCAGAACTACTTGAGTACAGCAGGCTGAACTAAATGTGCATTTGACAACCTTCCGCGAGGGGTAATGAATTAAAGTATCGGGCAGTCCATTTTACCAATGTTGGCTGCTGAACAAATATTGGTTGATACTGATGGAGAACTGCCTCGTCCTTCTTCAGAAGGTGATTTTCATTGCAGATTCCTGACGGCAGGCTGCAGTTTGGTGTAGTACCTCAAGCCCTGCCAACAATGCAACACTTCCTCAGTACTGCAGTGGCAGCCAACTGCTGGTAACAATGCAGCTCGCAATACTGCACTGGAAGACAGATGCTTACAATAACACAGCGCTCCCTCAGTACTGCACTACGAGGCAGCACAGTTCAGTGCAGTGTAGGGCAGTACTGCACAGAGCAGCTGATGGCAGCAATGCAGCACTCCCTCAGTACCGACTAAAAGGCGGCACAGTTAACAGCGTAGCACGTCCACTGTACTACACAGCTGGTGGCAACGCTGTACTACACCTCAGTACTGCTGTGGAAAACGGTGCAGACACAATGCAGCATTCCCTTAGCATATACCAAAAGGCAGCGTGGTTAATGGTGTTAGCATATCCTCATTACTGTATGGATAACCACATCCCGGTAACTATCAGCTCTCCCTCAGTAAAGCTGTTGGTAACATTACCTGAGACAGTGAGCTCGAGGTGCAGTGGGTGTTGAACTCACAGAGATGAATGCAGTGCCAATTACAGTGATCTGCTCAACGGGAAGTGAGGTCTGTTACCACTGACAAAGGAAAATAACCCACAAAGTCCCATATCAATTTTGATGCACTATTGCCCTTTGATCACTGTCAGAGATATTAAATGAAGGTGAAGTCTTTCTCACGTGAATAGCCTATTGGTACAGATGCAGATGGGCACCAGAAAGTCAGTTCAAACAGATCCCCGCTGTTTTCTGGTCATGAACTATAGACAGGTAGGACCTATTTACAGTTGATATTTTGCGTGCCAGAGAAAGGGAGGATTGTCATGGTCGGGATTGAAAACTCGCTGAGAAAGGGAGAAGCTCGATGTTGCAGTTTGACAAGCTGGCATTGCTGATACCATCAGTGGGTTCTGGGGACAGTAGCTCTTGCCGCTGAAAAGAGTTAATGGTCGGTGACGGTAGCTGAAGCTACAGCAGAGATAATACGGAGAAACATGATTAAGCAGGAAAATGGAGGCACAAGAGACTGCAAATGCTGGAATCTAGCACACAAAAAAGGAGAGCTCTTAGAGGAACACAACAAGTCAGGCAGCATCTATAGAGGGAAATGGCACTGACATTTTGGGTTGCGACCTTTCTTCAGCGCAGACAAAGGATATCAACCCAAATCTTCAGTCCACTTCCCTCCAGCAGCTCTCCTTTTTAGCCCATGATTAAGCAGACATCTGTGGCCACCTCTCCCAGCATGGCTCATGGTCTATTGAACTGCTCACTATCTCCCCTGTCTCCTATCCATACCCCTCCCTCCAGTGTTCTGAAGCTTCCACCATTTCCTTTCTTCTGCTGCTGTCTGCAGTTTCTACATCAGCTGATTCACAGACCGTTCTCCCAGGACTATGAAATTTATAATTCAGCAGCATTTAAATTAGTTACAAAAGGACATAGCTCATGTTAAAACATTATTAAAGAGTCATAGGTCACTTAAAATCATTATGAAATGACATAACTAAATTTCCTTCATCGTTAAATTATGAACAAACTGCAAATCACCATGAGATGATGTCTATACAATACGCAAGGAACTGCAGATGCTGCGTTACAAATAAAGACACAAAGTGCTAAAGTAACTCAGCGGGTCAGGCAGCATCTCGAGAGAACATGGAAACTAAAGAAGGGTCCCGATCCGAAAAGTCACCTGTCCATGCTCAGATATAGTGACTGACCCGCTGAGTTACTCGAGCACTTTGTGTCTTTTTTTAAAATATGTTTTGACTCTTTTTCCAATACCTGGAGCAAGGATGTACTTAGGTGGCTTTGAGATACTCATCAGTCATCACCCAGTATCTCCTCGAACGCCAGTCTTGAATGGCTAACTAGTCTCTTGTCCCATTTTGTCCTTGTGTTTCAGTAAACATGACTGGCACTGTTAAAGGTACGCATGTAGTGCCTATTTGTAGTATCATAGCTACTGGTCGGCTACGTAGCATGAGACATATGGGATGCAAGTGCAAATACAGGAAAGAGGGATGTCAATGGAGGGCAGTGTTGGATGACTGTGAAAATGGGGGCATAGATAGAGGAAGGTAGTGAATAAATGGGGAGAGAGTGCATTGGTGGCAAATGGGAGAATGAAGATGGCAGTGTGTAAATAGTGAGGGTACAGGTTGGCAGTACGCTTGAGTTAATCTGAGAGAGGATGCACGGGATGGCAGTGAGTATTCACTATGTGATTATCAATGCTTAAGGCCTGCATGGATGTGTTGGTGATCCCCTGCGTTGCAGTGTTTTGATGTACACGGGAGCTTGTGGCTCGGGCTGGATGGGTTGTAGATTGAGGATTGATGGCTATGCTGCAGGACATTGCCTCGTCAGAGTTGGGGCAGCTGGGCTGTCCAATGTCATTAACAAGCAGCACCAGCTGCCATCTGTTTTGGCCAGAAGTTTGTACTGGAGATCTGGCCTGACCCTTCTTCCCAGGGGAGAGCAGGACCTTGATGTTGTCACTATGGGATGCCTCAAAGGACAATTGTGGGCGTGAATACATGTAAGACTGTGGTAAATAGACTCTTGACAAGCAAGCGGGGGAAGAATATGGTGGGGGGAGGTGGGGTGGTAGATGGGAATGTTGAGTTGATGTTACAGTGAGATCAGCCATAATCTTATTGAAAGATAGCACAAGCTCGGGGCTGAGTGGCCTGCATGTCGTAATTCTTATGTTCACAAGTAATTACTGATGCCTGCAGATATTCTTCTGAGTTGGAGCCTTCATGGGCGCAGAATGCCACTCCCATCTGTTTCTATATTTGAGGCACAAAGGTCAGAGTATGAATCCACTCTGACTTTTAATTATTGTCAGATTCTGCCAGCCTTTCTCTGAATCCCGATTGGCTAGTGGAACAGTCACAGCTAGTTCCCAGAGAGGGAGTTATTACAAAATGGGCAGCAGTTCAGCAGACAAGAAATAACTATTGCAACCCATTGTTTAGAAACTGTAAATGTGCTGTTATGAATTCACTGCTTTAGCATCGAGGTGTGACCTTTCAAGCCCTCGTTGTCTTGGTAACCATGTAGACCCCGGTATAGAATGGCGCAGACTGGGTTGCTAGGTATTGACATAGGCTGCCTTTCATTATGACAATTGATAGACTGGCCAGTGGTGTTCCTCAGTGATTAGTGACGGAGTGTTGAAATGCTATAACTTAATCTCTCACTGATCCACCAATATTGCAGGCAGTGTGTCCAGACATCCACAGGTTTCATCGAGAGCTCCACGCAGGGTTTAGTTTAGTTTAGTTGAGTTTAGTTAGAGATACAGAGCGGAAGCAGGCCCTTCGACCGAGTCCGCACCGACCAGCGATTCCCGTCACATTAACACTATCCTACACACACTAGGGATAATTTGCACTTATACCAAGCCAATTAACTTACAAACCTGTACGTCTTTGGAGTGTGGGAGGAAACCGAAGATCCCGGAGAAAACTCACGTGGTCACGGGGAGAACATATAAACTCCGTACAGACAGCAGCCGTAGTCGGGATCGAACCCGGTTCTCCAGCGCTGTAAGGCAGCAACTCTACCTCTGCGCCACCGTGCTGCCCACATTGTGGTAGATTGTGGTGGATCTCATTGTGGTGGATTCTGACCTAGTGCTGCACCGTCTGGCACTGCTGATTGTTCACCTCATTTTAAACTGACATCAACCCATAAGAGGGACTGGGTTAAATGCTGCACAGGACTCACAAAGGGTTTGTGCTTTCTCACCATGTGAGTGGCACGGTGGAGCTGCAGTAGAGTTACAGCCTTACAACGCCAGAGACCCAGGTTCAATCCTGACTACGGGTGGTATCTGTACGGAGTTTGTATTTTCATCCCGTGACCTGCGTGGATTTCCCCCGGGTGCTCCGATTTCCTCCCACATTCCAAAGAAAAGCAGGTTTGTAGTTTAATTGTCTTCGGTAAAAAAATGTATTTTCACCCTAGTGTGTGCTAGTGTAACAGGGATGACTTGTCAGCGCGGGCCGAAGGGCCTGTTTCCATGCTGTATCTCTAAACTAAACTAAAAGTATGCATTCCCATCATAAATTATCCTCACAAAGTTTTTCTCAGAACATTTTTCCTGGAAAAATTGTATTTTTGTAACATCTCAACAATTTTCATCTATGTATTTCTTTAAATTAACACCGGTCTGCCAAGGCCCAATGGCCAGCAGCTGGGAATACCAGACATTACGGGTCAAGAAAGGTTTGGGTGGCATAGTAACGCAACGAGTATAGCTACTTCCTCACGGCTCCAGCGACCCTGGGTTCACTCCTGACCTCCAGTGCTGTCTGTGTGGAATTTGCATCTGTGTGAGTTCCCTCCGGATGCTCCTGTTTCCTCCCAGATCCCAAACACATGCGAGGTGGTAGGTGAGTGGTAGAATCTGGGAGGGTTTTTTGAGAACGTGGGGGACGACAGATTGCAGGGAAAACTAATGAGGAATGGGATTGTTATGTGACCCAGCATAGACTTGATGGGCTGAAATAGCTTCCTCGGTTACAAGTAAATATGGAAAATATCCCAAAAAGCTTTTGCCAGTCAAGCCATGAGAGTGGGGTGATGAACCAGATGATCATAAGCTTTGTCCATGAGACAGGGCTCCAAGAGAACTTTGTAGGTGAGCAGTGCAGAGAGACTGAGGGAAGGTCTGGGCAAGAGGCATAATGGAGTGGTGCAGTACCCTTAGAGAGTCAATAGGCTGGAGGGAACTGCAGAGATACAGAGAGGCAAAGCCTAGAGAGTGTTTGAATGCAAGGATGTGGATTTTGCCAGATTGCGAGATCAATAATGCAAAGTAATTGCCTTGCTGGAAGTTACAATGTGCGACACCAATGCAGAATAAAACCCAGTCCTGTTCGCTTGGTAAATGCCAGTTTTAAGTGACATTTACCAGAGCCAGACAGTAGGCTATAATTCACTTCGCTGACATTAAGCCTTGCATGAAACTCTCATCACTAGCTGCAACTTCTCACAGGAGCCCGTCGTAGTCTGGACAGTAAGAGATTAATTTATATAATTTAATCGTTCCCTCGCTAATTGTGGAAGAACACAACTGGCCGGAGTGTCAATGGTCATTCTGAACGGCACAGATGTACAGCTGGGAGTGATGTTAGGACGGCTTTGGAATAGTCCTCTCTGAAGGTTTGAGTTTCGGCCACATAGAATGGGCAGGTCATTCCCTCCGCACGACACCCGCCAGCCCAGTGACCCCATCATCAGGGGAAGGAAAATGTATCCCACATAAGAGATTAGTTTACAAACATAAGGTCCCACATAATAGATTAGTTTACAAACTTAAAGCACACGGCATTGGGGGTTCAGTATTGATGTGGATAGAGAACTGGCTGGCAAACAGGAAGCAAAGAGTAGGAGTAAACGGGTCCTTTTCACAATGGCAGGCAGTGACTAGTGGGGTACCGCAAGGCTCAGTGCTGGGACCCCAGCTATTTACAATATATATTAATGATCTGGATGAGGGAATTGAAGGCAATATCTCCAAGTTTGCGGATGACACTAAGCTGGGGGGCAGTGTTAGCTGTGAGGAGGATGCTAGGAGACTGCAAGGTGACTTGGATAGGCTGGGTGAGTGGGCAAATGTTTGGCAGATGCAGTATAATGTGGATAAATGTGAGGTTATCCATTTTGGTGGCAAAACAGGAAAGCAGACTATTATCTAAATGGTGGCCGACTAGGAAAAGGGGAGATGCAGCGAGACCTGGGTGTCACGGTACACCAGTCATTGAAAGTGGGCATGCAGGTGCAGCAGGCAGTGAAGAAAGCGAATGGTATGTTAGCTTTCATAGCAAAAGGATTTGAGTATAGGAGCAGGGAGGTTCTACTGCAGTTGTACAGGGTCTTGGTGAGACCACACCTGGAGTATTGCGTACAGTTTTGGTCTCCAAATCTGAGGAAGGACATTATTGCCATAGAGGGAGTGCAGAGAAGGTTCACCAGACTGATTCCTGGGATGTCAGGACTGTCTTATGAAGAAAGACTGGATAGACTTGGTTTATACTCTCTAGAATTTAGGAGATTGAGAGGGGATCTTATAGAAACTTATAAAATTCTTAAGGGGTTGGACAGGCTAGATGCAGGAAGATTGCTACCGATGTTGGGGAAGTCCAGGACAAGGGGTCACAGCTTAAGGATGGGGGAAATCCTTTAAAACCGAGATGAGAAGAACTTTTTTCACACAGAGAGTGGTGAATCTCTGGAACTCCCTGCCACAGAGGGTAGTCGAGGCCAGTTCATTGGCTATATTTAAGAGGGAGTTAGATGTGGCCCTTGTGGCTAAGGGGATCAGAGGGTATGGAGAGAAGGCAGGTACGGGATACTGAGTTGGATGATCAGCCATGATCATATTGAATGGCGGTGCAGGCTCGAAGGGCCGAATGGCCTACTCCTGCACCTAATTTCTATGTTTCTATGTTTCTATGTATTCGCTGCATTCTTCCCAACAGCAGGGATTAGCAGCAAAGAGTCGGCCTGGAATAGCCAGGCCAGAGGTGGGTCAAGGCAAATTGTTCATCGACAGCAGAGTGGGATGATGTACATTCTGCCCGCCCACTCAGCTCAGCAGTAATCCAGTCTTTGCATATTTCGAGTAGGAAGTAGAGTCAGGGCATTGTGTTTAATTAGCGCCTTTCACAGCCTCAAACATTCCAAAACAGTCTGAAGCTAATGAAGTGTCGGTACTTTTGGTTAATGTCAGAAATGTGAGATAGTTTGTGCTCTGAGAGCTCCCAAAGCAATAAGATAATAATTTGTGGGTGATATTAATTTAGGGATTGATATGTTCGGGGCATGGGAAGTAGTTCCTTGCTGTTCTTCAAAGAGGCCGATAAGATCTTATAATGAAGGGATTCAGCCCATCAGGTCCTTGCCAGCTTCCAAAGGAGCAACACCATCAGTGCAATCTCCCCTCATTTCCATCCATCCCTGCAACTCGTTCGCCTTCATATCTGTCCATCAACTCTCCTTTGCAAATTAATGGTAAAAAGGATCAATCAGGGGTCATTCGCAGCAATCAATTAACCTATCCGCAGAGGTTGATATGGGAGAGGAAAACAGGGCACCTGGGAAAGTTCATACGATCTCAGGGAGAACATGCACACTGTGCTCAGATATACCAACCCTGAGTGGTGAGGCAACCGCACCAACCTGCATCCGTGTGCTGCGCTTTATGTCTATTTGATGGGGGGAACATGCAAACTCCGTACAGGCAGCACCTGTAGTCAGGATCGAACGTGGGCCTTTGGCACTGTAAGGCAGCAACTCTACCGCTGCACCACTATGCTGCTCCTGCCTACCTTCACACGCCTTAAGACATTCAGCTTTTCCTCGACCGTAATACCGACTGTCCTCAATACACTTCCATTAACTGTCCCAACTGTCCCATCTCATCCATGTATAAAAGCACTGATGGATGAGGTTGGAATGTAGTAGGGCGGGCTCTGGTTTGAGTTGAAGTTTTAGTTTGGTTTAGAGATACAGTCCACGCCGATCAGCAATCCCCACATATTAAAACTATCCTACACCCACAAGGGACAATTTTTACATTTACCAAGCCAATTTACCTACTTACCTGTACGTCTTTGGAGTGTGGGAGGAAACCAAAGATTTCGGAGAAAACCCATGCAGGTCACAGGGAGAACATACTAACTCCATTCAGACAGCTCCCGTAGTCAGGATCGAACCCGGGTCTCCGGCGCTGCAAGGCAGCAACTCTACCGCTGCGCCACCGTGCCGCCCTAATATTAATTCAGCAAACACAACAGCAAATGTAGTGGACAAATACTGGGCCTGTATCTTATAGGGTGATTTCACGAAAGGTCACTGGATCATAGATCCTCACCCACGTGACCGCAAAATCCAACTGGGGTACAAGCGTCACTTCCGGTACATGTTATTGATGCTGAAAACGCGCACTTTCACACCCGTTAAAAACCGCGAAAACGGCCCGTTTTTGAGCTGTAAATAACTGTGCCAGTCGGGGTGACCGTGAGGCACAGTTATCTTACTTTACAGTCCAGAAGATAGATAAAAACGAAGGTAAATACAAGAGGGAGCTGAAGGGGCAACAACAGCGGAAGTGGTTAGCGGACATTCGCCGTGGAGATATAAATATTGAAAATATCGGGAATTATCGCGTTTGCTTGCTGCATTTCATCAAAAGTAAGGCATTATTGACGTTTTATCTTTATTCATTTGTTATATAAAAAGTTGTAAAAGTGAAAAATCCGTCAGTAAAATTGCAAAATCGCCCATGGTTCTCAGGTGGGTATTAACATGCAAAATGAAAACGCTTCTGAAGCTACATTTACCATTTAAATAATCGTAAACTATCAATGCGTTTTGAAATACATTTTACTCAGATGCAAGCTAAGGAATGGGATAATTGTCAGCTGTTAATTGGACAAAATCAGGACATTTAATTATTTGCCAAAATATATTTCTCACTGTTTCTTGTTTAAAGCCTGCACAATCACCCAAACTACTTATTTATTTTACTGACGGATTTTTCACTTTTACAACTTTTCATATAACAAATGAATAAAGATAAAACGTCAATAATGCCTTACTTTTGATGAAATGCAGCGAGCAAATGCGATAATTCCCGATATTTTCGATCTTTATATCTCCACGGCGAATGTCCGCTAACCACTTCCGCTGTTGTTGCCCCTTCAGCTCCCTCTTGTATTTACCTTCGTTTTTATCTATCTTCTGGATTGTAAAGTAAAATAACTGTGCCTCACGGTCACCCCGACTGGCACAGTTATTTACAGCTCAAAAACAGGCCGTTTTCGCGGTTTTTAACGGCTGTGAAAGTGCGCGTTTTCAGCATCACTAACATGTACCGGAAGTGACGCTTGTACCCCAGTTTGATTTTGCGGTCACGTGGGTGAGGATCTATGATCCAGTGACCTTTCGTGAAATCACCCTATAGGGAGGTTTCACGGCAGTCGGGTCACGACCCGTGACCCGTACTGTTGCTACGCTACTCCAAACGGATCACACGCGATGTACTGCAGGTAGGCACTTACCATTGTTTCCAGCGTAGCGGGCCCGTTAAAACCCGCTGAAATTGTCAATTTTTGCGCTGTAAATAATTATGGAAATCGGGATAAGCGTGTGAGACAATTATCCTACTTCAGAATTCTAAAAGTGAGGAGAAATGACGGTAGATAGAAGCGGGAGCTGAAGGGCCAGCAACTGCCAAAGTGCTTGCCGAACATTGGCCGTTTGCTCACTGCATTTCATCAACTAAGCATTATTTGTTTTTTTTCTTGATTCCTTTGGCATCTAAAAAGTTTCAGAAGTGATAAATCTGGCTGTAATTTTTTTAAATCGCCCATGGTTCTCGTGGGTTTTTACATACAAAATGAAAACGCATCTGAAGAAAAATTTACAGCCAGATTTATCACCTGAGAATTTTTAGATACCAAAGGAATCAAGAAAAAACACAAATAATGCCTTACTTGATGAAATGCAGTGAGCAAATGCGATAATTCCCAATATTTTCAATGTTTACCAAGCACTTTAGCTGCTGTAGTCCCTTCAGTTCTCGCTTCTCTATACCTTCATTTCGCTTCACTTTTGGAATTCTGAAGTTGGGTACATGCCCCTCACACTTACCCCGAATCCCACAATTTTTTTCAGCGCAAAAATGCAACATTTTGGCGGTTTTTAACAGGTAGGAAAGTACGCGTTTCTAGCAATAATAACATATACCGGAAGTGACGGATGTCTTCCAGTTGGATTTAGCGGCTCCGTGTCGAGCCCAGTGACCTTTCGTGCAACCTCCCTATACAAAAAGGCTAATGATATTTTGTTAATAACTTGTGAAGTGCCCAGGTAATTCAGTCAAAAGCAGCCTGTGATGTTTGGCCTGGACATGAAACGGCTGCCCCAGGAAATCGGCGCTGCTGATTTAGTTGCTCTTTGTTTCCAGCTAGTTCATTGTGGTGTGTAATTTTGGCCAATAGTTCATGAAAACAGAGCTAATGATTAACTGAGTTGAATTGGTGGCACACTGCACTGATCTTGCATTCAACACAAAAAACACAGCTAAATCACCGTGTCTAGACCAGCAAGCAGCCGGCTGACTACTCCATCACACCGTAGGAATTTGCATTGTAACATGGCCTGGGTCTCCCCAGCATCAGCCTGCCTTCTATTGGATGTGGTTGGGCCCACTCCCGACACCGAAGTTGTTGAATGAGGAGGGACGTCAATGAAACATACAGGATAGTGATACCCATTGGTTAGTTCTCTTGGTAATGGGCATTGCAGAGAGAGAGAGAGACAATGTTGTTCCAGAGCATTTAAGAAGTCCCAGTCTGTAGTTCTCCTCTTATTGTCTCAACAAGCAGGGCTGAAATTTTATCCCATAGACACATTTGACTAACTGCAGCCCTGCTGGAAGCATAAAATATGAAGCATAAAATATAAGCAGAGGAACAACCCTATGCCCACAGGCATAACTCATTTGCTCTGTTCCAACACTCATCTCCAGGTGAACCTCCTCCTTTCTCTTACATAATCAGAAATAAGTTAATGAGCACGAAAGAAAGAACAATGTGCAGGGCTATGGGGTAAAGAGAGGGGAATCGATGCTGATGGAATGGCTTTACTTGGACTGGCATGGACTTGATGGGTCCAATGGCCTCCTCATCCTTTGTCGTATGTCTCTTTTTTGAAAATCCACGCTCCTTTAATCTTTCCTGATAGTTAAGATCTCACACTTCTGACATCATTACCATAAATCTTCTTTCACCTTTTCCTTAGCTGTGTAGACCAGAACTGTGTCCAATGGTCCTGGGCTGACAAAGGCTTGATACGATTAACACAACTTCCCTGGTTCTGTGTTTGCCAATGCCCCACAGTGATGTGTGAGATCTGTTCCTCCCTGGAAACATTAACACCAGATAAAGTATAAGTGGGTCTGTGGCTGTCATTACGGGTTAACTTAAAGTGACCATTTAAGAGCAAGTGGATTTTTCTGTCCATTTCGGTTATCAATTACAAAGATTCATAGGTCTCTTAAATAGCAGTTATTTTGTTCTATCAACTAATATTCTGTAATTGATGTGTGATTTATGTTTTCATCGATGTCTATGTGTCTGATGCGGTTGCAAACAAGACTTGCATTGTATCTGCACCTCACCGTACTATTGCATATGACAATAAACTTGACCTACTTTTTGCATGTGGAACTTTATGGTAATTTTTCTGACAGTGATAGTTCAATGTTAGACCTATGCCGTCACTTGACTCAATACTACTTGTTTATACTTCTGAATAATCATTAAAAATCTGTAAATGCAGAACAGCAATTGTTGTTGGAATGATCATTTGGCCCTTCATGAGGATTGTGGCTGATCTGCTACCCTTTGCTCCACGTTCCAGCACCAGCCATGTTGCAAAGTCTGCAAGTCTAGCTCTGTAACCGAGTTAGTCTTCTCCTGTCTAACTCACTGTTCTTTCTTCAATTACAGAGCTCCTGGGCTCCACAAAGAGACTGAATGTTAATTACCAAGATTCGGATGGGTGAGTACCAAGAACATCCTGTTTGCATTAACCTTGCCAACTATGATGCTACAAATCAGTTTAGCCACAGGACAAAGCGATAACTCAAGAACATTTCTGAACGTTGAGTGGCCAGTACTGCCTATCTAAAAAGGAGATGCTTTTACTGGGGAAAGTTTCACAGAACACACTCCAAGTGTCCTCAGGGACGACAGATGGCACAATGGGCTAAGTGTTCGGCTGGCGACCGGAAGGTGGCCGGTTCGAATCCCGCTTGGAGTGCATACTGTCGTTGTGTCCTTGGGCAAGACACTTCACCCACCTTTGCCTGTGTGTGAATGTGTGTGAATGTGTGTGAGTGATTGGTGGTGGTCGGAGGGGCCGTAGGCGCAGAATGGCAGCCACGCTTCCGTCAGTCTGCCCCAGGGCAGCTGTGGCTACAGAAGTAGCTTACCACCACTGAGTGTGACTGAGGAGTGAATGAATAATGCGATGTAAAGCGCCTTGAGTATTAGAAAGGCGCTATATAAATCCCATCCATATATATATATATAACATCAGCTTGCTCCAGGTAAACAGATATATATATATATATATGTTTACCTGGAGCAAGCTGATGTTATCTGTGCAGTTGATACCATCTACCTGAAATACCTGAAGTTGGTCTGTAGCTGGATCTGCTGTTATGCAATATCCAAGAGTTCTGCCCAGTTCTTGCTGTGAAATAGTTGTGGTTCTGCCTGATGCAAAAGTGATAGGAACAGACCATTCAACCCATCAAACCTGTTCCACTATTCAGTAGAAATAAAGACCTGCAGATGCTGGTTAATACACAAAAGGACACAAAGAGCTGGAGTAACTCAGGCAGCATCACTGGGAGAACATGGATAGGTGACGTTTCTTTAGAATATCACCTATCCGTGTTCTCCAGGGATGATACCTGACCCTCTGAGTTACTCCAGCACATTTTGAGTCCTTTTGTGTTCTATTATTCAGATACATCATAACTGATTTACATCAGGAGGGAAGGGGGCATCAACATTTCTGAATGTCCTTCAATTACTTTCAGCAAAGAAACATCGAGCAAAAATCTTCCGCATTTCGGACGAAGGGTTCGGACCTGAAATATGATCTCTGTTTCTATAGCCACAGATGCTGTCTGACATGCTGAGTGTTTCAAGCATATTCTGTTCTTATTTCCAATTTTCAGTATCTGCACTTTTGTTTAAATTTTAAAACATAAGTTAAAGTTTGTTTTGAAGCCAGCAGCACCCACAGGATCTCGGTGCAGCCATGTTATCAGATGATGTGGTAACTGGGAACTGGAGGAGGACTGCTATCCTGTCTTATAAAAGAAACAAGATACAGATCACTGACGAATGTGAGAGTAGTTTGACTGCTAGACTTTGCAAAGATTAAACTCAAAACTTCGGGAAGGAAACAACAGGTTCAAGTGCAACCCATCCTTTCTGTACAGGTCCCACCTTCCCCAAAAGAAGTCCCAATGATCCAGAAACTTGAATCCCTGCCCTCTGCACCAGTCTTTCAGCCACGCATTTATCCTCCACCTCGCTCCATTCCTACTCTCACTGTCGCGTGGTACAGGCAGTAATCCTGAGATTGTTACCTTTTTGGTCCTTTTCCTTAACTCTCCTCCCAACTCCCTAAATCCTCCCTTCAGGACCTCTTCACTTTTTTTACCTATGTCATTTGTACCAATATGTACCACGACCTCAGGCTCCTCTCCCTCTGATTTCAGGATATCTTGGATGCGTTGAGACACGTGGTGCCAAGGTCTCGGACGTGTCTCAACGCATCCAAGATATCCTGAAATCAGAGGGAGAGGAGCCTGAGGTCGTGGTTGGGGCGAGGGACTCAAATAGAGAAAGCTAGTAGACAGAATGGGAGGCAGGAAGCAGAAAAGGGAAGCACTCGGACACAAGAGGAGAAAGAAAAAAAAGGAAATAAACAGAGAAGAAGAGACGGGGGGTTTCTTAAATGTGCATATTTTAATGCTAGGAGCATTGTAAGAAAGGTGGATGAGCTTAGAGTCTGGATAGACACCTGGAAGTATGATGTTGTGGCGATCAGTGAAACATGGTTGCAGGAGGGCTGTGATTGGAAACTAAATATTCCAGGATTTCGTTGCTTCAGGTGTGATAGAATTGGAGGGGCAAGAGGTGGAGGTGTTGCATTGCTAGTCAGGGAATATATTACAGCAGTGCTTTGGCAGGATAGATTGGAGGGCTCATCTAGGGAGGCTATTTGGGTGGAACTGAGAAGTGGGAAAGGTGTAGCAACACTTATAGGGGTGTATTATAGACCGCCAAATGGGGAACGAGAATTGGAAGAGCAAATATGTAAGGAGATAGCAGATATTAGTAGTAAGCACAAGGTAGTGATTGTGGGAGATTTCAACTTTCCACACATAGACTGGGAAACACATTCTGTAAATGGGCTGGATGGTTTGGAGTTTGTAAAATGTGTGCAGGATAGTTTTTTGCAGCAATGCATAGAGGTACCTACTAGAGGAGGGGCAGTGCTGGACCTCCTGTTAGGAAATGAGATGGGACAGGTGGCGGAGGTATGCGTTGGGGAGCACTTCGGTTCCAGTGATCACAATACCATTAGTTTCAATATAATTATGGAGAAGGTCAGAACTGGACCTAGGGTTGAGATTTTTGATTGGAGAAAGGCTAACTTTGATGAGATGCGAGATGATTTAAAAGGAGTGGACTGGGACATTTTGTTTTATGGGAAAGATGTAGAAGAGAAATGGTGGACATTTAAAGGGGAAATTTTAAGAGTACAGAATCTTTATGTTCCTGTTCGGTTGAAAGGAAACAGTAAAAATTGGAAAGAGCCCTGGTTTTCAAGGGAAATTGGACATCTTGTTCGGAAAAAGAGGGAGATCTACAATAATTATAGGCAGCATGAAGTAAATGAGGTGCTTGTGGAGTATAAGGAATGTAAAAAGAATCTTAAGAAAGAAATTAGAAAAGCTAAAAGAAGATATGAGGTTGCTTTGGCAAGTAAGGTGAAAGTAAATCCAAAGGGTTTCTACAGCTATATTAATAGCAAAAGGATAACGAGGGATAAAATTGGCCCATTGGAGAAACAGAGTGGGCAGCTATCTGCAGAGCCAAAAGAGATGGGGGAGATATTGAACAATTTCTTTTCTTCGGTATTCACCAAGGAGAAGGATATTGAATTATGTGAGGTAAGGGAAACGAGTAGAGTAGTTATGGATACTATGAGTTTCAAAGTAAAAGAAGTACTGACACTTTTGAAAAATATAAAAGTGGATAAGTCTCCAGGTCCTGACAGGATATTCCCTAGGACATTGAGGGAAGTTAGTGTAGAAATAGCCGGGGCTATGACAGAAATATTTCAAATGTCATTAGAAACGGGAATAGTCCCCGAGGATTGGCGTACTGCGCATGTTGTTCCATTGTTTAAAAAAGGTTCTAAGAGTAAACCTAGCAATTATAGACCTGTTAGTTTGACTTCAGTGGTGGGCAAATTAATGGAAAAGATACTTATAGATAATATATATAAGCATCTGGATAAACAGGGTCTGATTAGGAACAGTCAACATGGATTTGTGCCTGGAAGGTCATGTTTGACTAATCTTCTTGAATTTTTTGAAGAGGTTACTAGGGAAATTGACGAGGGTAAAGCAGTGGATGTTGTCTATATGGACTTTAGTAAGGCCTTTGACAAGGTTCCTCATGGAAGGTTGGTTAAGAAGGTTAAACTGTTGGGTATAAATGCAGGAATAGCAAGATGGATTCAGCAGTGGCTGAATGGGAGAAGCCAGAGGGTGGATGGCTGTTTGTCGGGTTGGAGGCAGGTGACTAGTGGGGTGCCTCAGGGATCTGTGTTGGGTCCTTTGTTGTTTGTCATGTACATCAATGATCTGGATGAAGGGGTGGTAAATTGGATTAGTAAGTATGCAGATGATACCAAGATAGGGGGTGTTGTGGATAATGAAGAGGATTTCCAAAGTCTACAGTGATTTAGGCCATTTGGAAAAATGGGCTGAAAGATGGCAGATGGAGTTTAATGCTGGTAAATGTGAGGTGTTACACCTTGGCAGGACAAATCAAAATAGGACGTACATGATAAATGGTAGGGAATTGAAGAATACAGTTGAACAGAGGGATCTGGGAATAACCGTGCATAGTTCCTTGAAGGTGGAATCTCATATAGATAGGGTGGTAAAGAAAGGTTTTGGTATGCTAGCCTTTATAAATCAGAGCATTGAGTATAGAAGCTGGGATGTAATGTTAAAATTGTACAAGGCATTGGTGAGACCAAATCTGGAGTATGGTGTACAATTTTGGTCGCCCAATTATAGGAAGGATGTCAACAAAATAGAGAGAGTACAGAGGAGATTTACTAGAATGTTGCCTGGGTTTCAACAACTAAGTTACAGAGATAGGTTGAATAAGTTAGGTCTTTATTCTCTGGAGCGCAGAAGGTTAAGGGGGGACTTGATAGAGGTCTTTAAAATGATGAGAGGGATAGACAGAGTTGATGTGATCAAGCTTTTCCCTTTGAGAATAGGGAAGATTCAAACAAGAGGACATGACTTCAGAATTAAGGGACAGAAGTTTAGGGGTAACATGAGGGGGAACTTCTTTACTCAGAGAGTGGTAGCGGTGTGGAATGAGCTTCCAGTGGAAGTGGTGGCGGCAGGTTCGTTGGTATCATTTAAAAATAAATTGGATAGGCATATGGATGAGAAGGGAATGGAGGGTTATGGTATGAGTGCAGGCAGGTGGGACTAAGGGAAAAAAGTTGTTCGGCATGGACTTGTAGGGCCGAGATGGCCTGTTTCCGTGCTGTAATTGTTATATGGTTATATGTTATATTAACAGGTCAATCAACACCAAAACACAGAAAATGCTAGAAACACCCAATGCGTGCGGAGAGAGAAACAGGATAATATTTCAAATCGATGACCACTCATGTGAGCTTTAGAAATGAGAGAGTTTTTGGGTATAAAGTAAGTTTTGCTGAAGGGTGAGCATCCAGAGCATGAAGTACCCTCCTTCCAGTGCAGATCGGTCATCTATTCCCATCAATTTTGGATTTGTTTGGCGTTTACATCAGCATCTGAACGAAGTAGCCAGGGTGCTGGATTTCCTTGTGCTGAAGACAGTGTCCAACACTAGGCAAGATGCAGTTCCCAGAGTGATGCCCGCTGTCCAGTACCCCTGCCAAGCTGGCTGCCCTCTGTACATGAGCTCAGCCTGTCAGTGTTGACGGTGTATTAAACCTGAATGCTTTTGCAGCCAACCCGCTCCGTATAAACCACCACCCGATGGCAGGATCCCAGCCAGGAGTACAGGGTTTTCACATTGCTCATGTTTTTCTGTGTGATGATCCTTTGCCCCTTAGACCACAGGTAAATAACAATAACACAGTACTGATGCTCCTGCCTAATTGGCTGCAAATTCTTAGGAAAATACAAATGTCAGGGTTACTGGTAAAGGAATTGTGAGGTACTAGTTTAGCCAGAGAGCAGCCAGGAAGGTGAATTTGTTCCCAGATGGTACAGCACAATAACAGTCCCTTCGGCCCACAGCATCTGTACTGACCATGATGCCAGTTAATCCCATTTATGGATGGTTCAGTGGGCATCACGGTGGGGTAGCGCTTGACTACTAGCGCCAGAGACCCAAATTCTATCCTGACTACAGGTGCTTGTCTGTACTAAGTTTGTACTTTCTCCCCGTGACCTGCGTGGGTTTTCTCGGAGACCGGCGCGGCTTAATGGCCGCGGGACATTCCAGCACCCGCCGGGGGCTCCAACTTTGTGACATTTAGACCGGTAGCGGGGCCGTACATCGCCCGGCACGGCCTAAATGGCCGTGGGACTTATCATCGCCCGCCTGGGGCTTCGACATCGGGAGAAAAATGGAGAACAGGGGAGAGAAAAGACTTTGCCTTCAATCATAGTGAGGAGGAGGTTCACTGTGATGGATGTTTCTGTAAATTGAATTGTGTGTATGTCTGTAGGAAATTGTCTTTGTTTGTATGGCTGTGGAAACGGAGTTTCATTTGAGCCTCACTGAGGTTCAAATGACGTGTAATAAATATTGTATTGTATTGTAGTTTCCTACCAAACTCCAAAGACATGTAGATTTGTAGGTTAATTGGCTTGGTATAAATGTAAAATTGTCCCTAGTGTGTTAATGTGCGGTGATCGCTGGTCGGTGTGGACTCGGTGAGCTGAAAGGCCTGTTTCTGCGCTGCCTCTCTAAAATAAAATTTTAAAAAATCTGCCTGCACATGGGCACTATCCATGCATTCCCAGCCCGTTCCTGTGTTTGCCTCAATGCATCTTAAAGTGTAGCTGAGAGTTAACAAGGAGCTGCAAGTTGATGAGTAGCGGTGAGCTATGAGAGCCAGTCTAGGTATAGGCCAGTGAATAACAAGTCTAGGTCAGTGAATACGGAGGAATATGGGATAAATCTGGAGATAGCCACATCACTGAAGGCGTTGTGTTCCGGGAAAAATCCGAGGGTTTGCCCAAATCGTTACTCCTTGTCTCAGGCTAGACTGTGACTGTTGATGGCTCAAAGGGCTCCACCTAGCCTCGCTCCCTGTCTGTCTCCGAACTTCCTGCCTGGTTTGGGGATTCTCTGCAGGCTGCAATTGTGCATCCTTAACGCTGTTTTGCCTGGTTAAAGGAAAAAAAAGAGTTGGGTTCTTTCAGTGCGCATCGTAGTCTCAGGAACAGCACACGTCAAACCAACACTTTGGGAGTGTTGTTGGTGCGAAGCAGAAACAACAGCTCACGCACAACACAATCCACAATCAGAAAAATGAGAACCATCAGACAATAAATTGTTCAAGAGAGAAGCATTGACAGGAATAGGGAAAGATCTCTCTTGTCGTTCTTTTAAATGTATTTTCTGATTTACAACAATAACTTTCCCTCAAACAATTAATTGGCTGACAAAAAAGGACTTTGAAGTGCTGCAGGCACAGACTGTGTGTACTCTGCCTTGTGGTTTGCCCTGGACCTCCTGACACAGCTTGACCTGGTGGGTGTCAGATGAGATTAGGGAGATGAGTCGGAACACGGGGCCTGTGTCCGAGGAGCCTGACTCAGGCATCGAAATATTTAAGCAAAACACGCAGTTCGACTAAGCGATAGGGCCGAGTCACGAGTCTGTTCCTGCTCGCTGGGCGAAGATGAACATAAAACAAACCTGTGGGAAGCCTGGCCTCAGGAGTTAGGAATCCCGACACACTGATACTCAGCGGGGAGATGGATTGGCGGCTCAGTGGGAAGCATGGTCTTGTGATTCTGTTGCAAGCTGCTCAAATGGTCCTGCCTAGAAACGATGATTAGTTGAGTTCCACCGGGATCCTCACCTGTTTTGGCTTCTGCCCTTCCCCTTGTTCAAGCAAACTTGACCATGGCTTTCACCATGACGAATGACAGAAAAGGCAGAGATGGATAGATTCTTGATTAGTACGGGTGTCCGAGATTATGGGGAGAAGGCAGGAGAATGAAGTTAGGAGGGAGAGATTGATCAGCCATGATTGAATAGACTTGATGGGCCGAATGACCTAATTCCGCACCTATCACTTATAATCTCCTGAAAAGTAATTGATGGCTTCGCCATGAAAGACCGCAGTGTCCAACAGCACAAGACTCCATTCCCAGTATGCATTTATAACTCGAATCAAAATACTTTTCAAAACGGCTTATCATGTTTTCAATCAATCAATCAATCAAGCACTTTATTCATCCCCGAGGGGCAATTTAAAAGGGCGCATTACAGCAGCTTTTTAAAAAAAAAGAAAGGGACACAATCAACGAAGAGACAAACATTCAAAGCTACTCTCTGCACCGACCGGTCGACCGCACGAGCAGCGACCCGGCAAGGATTGGGTTGTCAGCAGCGATACAATAATAAAGAACACACAAAATGTAACACAAACATCCACCACAGCATTCATCACTGTGGTGGAAGGCACAAACATTTGGCCAGTCCTCCTCCATTTCCCCCCCGTGGACAGGACCAGAGTCCAGAGTCAGTCCAGGATCGGCTCTTCCTCACCGGAGACCGCGGCTTTAGATTGTTGTAGGCCGCAGGCCGGCGGTCAAGATTTAAAGTCCCCGCCGCAGCCAGAAGCACCGTAGACTGCAGGGCCGGCGGTCGAAGCTCCCCTCCAGGGGTGATGGTAAGTCCATGCCGGCCCCGCGTCCCTTATACAAGAAATAAATACAACCTTAATGCGCCTTGAGCAATCCTATCATTCCCTCACTTATTTCCTTCCAGCACATTCTCTCCCACATTCCCATCTACTCCCCACAGTCCCACCACCAACCATAATTTATTTGCCACTCACCTGCACGAGGAATAATTTACAGCGGACAATTAAGTTGTGAAGCAGCTCGTCTTTGGGAAGCGGGAGAAAGCCAGACCATCCAAGGAACGACGACATGGTCACAGAGAGAATGTGAAAACTACAACTCCACGCACACACACACAAAGTCGGAACCGAACCGGTGTCACTGAAGCAGCACTAACTGTTGTTCCCCTGTGACGAGCAGCTTAAACGATGAGTTCCCAGCATGTTCTTGTACCCTGCAGCCATGGCTTATTGGTGACACCCTGATCACTAAGTGTCTTCCTTGGGCAAGACACTTCACCCACCTTTGCCTGTGTGTGAATGTGTGTGAGTGATTGGTGGTGGTTGGAGGGGCCGTAGGCGCAGATTGGCAGCCACGCTTCCGTCAGTCTGCCCCAGGGCAGCTGTGGCTACAGAAGTAGCTTACCACCACTGAGTGTGACTGAGGAGTGAATGAATAATGCGATGTAAAGCGCCTTGAGTATTAGAAAGGCGCTATATAAATCCCATCCATTATTATTATTATTAAGACGCAGAGGTCCTGTTGTGGAGACATTCTGCACTGACAATCACAGGCCGACATTGTACACTCGGGAAGGGGAGCAGTACCGTCAGAGGTAGTGGGTTTCAGGATAAATGTTAAAACTGAAGCTCCTCTGCTGCCTTCAATGGGCGTGATGATCCCACAATTCCATATTTGCCATTGCTGAGCATCATGGCTGCAGTTGCATCTTGGACATAAGCACAATATTTTAAAGAAAAGGACACAAAATGCTGAAGTAACTAAGCGGGTCAGGCATCATTTCTGGAGAACATGGATCGGTGACCTTATCAGGTTGGGACCCTTCTTCAGACTTCTACAATATTTTACTTTGTAATAAATGCTATTTGTTATTAATACACATATGCATACATATTGGGGCTCTGAAGTATAGGATAGGATATAAAGGTTCAACGTTTTGTCCTTTTCGATTATCAGATTCACAGGCCCTTAATATCACAGTTTTTTTTTTGTTCATTCAACTGTATTCTGTAATATATGTATAATTTATGTTTTCATGCGGGTCTATGTGTCAAGATTTGCATTGTATCGAGGGAGTTAGATGTGGCCCTTGTTGCTAAAGGGATCAGGGGGTATGGAGAGAAGGCAGGGATGGGATACTGAGTTGGATGATCAGCCATGATCATATCGAATGGCGGTGCAGGCTCGAAGGGCCGAATGGCCTACCCCTGCACCTATTTTCTATGTTTCTATGTTTCATTCTGCACCCCACCGTACTCTTGCATATGACAATAAACCTATCTTGTTGCATATGAAACTTTATGGTAATTTCCTTGAAATCCAATAGTGGCAACCTTTGGAAAACAAATTTGATAAGTGGGGTAGAGTATTTGGTTGTGTAATGTAATTTTTTCCTTTACTCTCAAGTCAGCTGAGAATTGTAGCAACACACATTGTACCACATGCTCATCTTTGCAAATAGGCAAATATTATTTTACGTTGCATATTTTGTACCACTGGATGTGTCCTTGAAAGAGCGTTCACGTCGCGGCCCTGTTTCCACCAATCTATCCACCACCACGCACAAGCAGCGCAAGACAGACACCATTGTATGCAGATGCTGAGAAGTGTGTTCAGCTCTGGCTGAACAACTTCTAATCTTGTGTGTGGACTTGATAAGAAGAAGACGTTAGATGAAAGGTTACTGCAAGGAGAGAAGACAGAGGGGAGGTTATCGTCAAATCAAGCATGAGATCAAGTGGGAGAGAGGATGTTACCGGGTATAAAGTGAGGGAATGAGACTGATGAGAATGCTCTAGATATAATGATCCAAATGGCTTTCCATCTGTTTGGTATGAAAATATATCAAAGCTTGCTAAATGTGGAGCAGATTTGAGGGCCAAGTGACCTACTCCTGTTCCGTATTTGTACACTCCCATTGCATGCAAGCCTTCTGGCACGTTGATGAGATGAGAAAAAGCCAGAAAAAGCTAACAAAATATTGATGGGTTCATAATTGTAATGAATATTGATAAAGATAAATGGAGAAAAAGTATTTCCATGGAGAAGTTGGACAAACTTGGATTGTGTTCTCTGGAACATCAGAGGAGGGGGGTGAGACCTGATGGAGGTGTATACAATTATGAGAGACATATATAGGGTAGACATCCACCTTTTACCCCAGGGTAGAAAAGTCAAAGGCTTTAAAGGAGATGTGCAGGGCAAGATTATTGCACAAAACATGGTCGGTGTCTGGAGCATGCTGCCATCGGTAGTGGTGGTGGCAGATAAAATAGTGACATTTAAGGGGCTTTTAGATAGGCACATGTATAGGGAGGGACATGGATCATGTGCCGACAGAGGAGATAGGTTTAACTTGGCATCTTGTTCGGCATGGACTTTATGGGCCAAAGGGCCTGTTCCTGTGCTGCACTGTTCTGTGTTCGAAAGCCTGTGGTCAGTAACTGGATGTCTGGTGTTTTACAGCACCGATGCAATGAGGCAGGCCCATTGCTGATCATTGCTGGAAAGATCACTACATCGTCCCTGCGATAAGCAAACATCCATGTAATGAATCGTTGCTGCAACAAAGGGTGGATGATTGGTGGAGTGGGCAGATGTTTCTTTCAATAGAGTTGTGGCATGGCATGTCTGCAAACAGTGCAGGGTCTTAACTTTTGAACGTGGAAAATTTGTAAATGAAAATTTAAACTTGTATAAGAAGGTGAATTAAGCGATCGACAAGGCGCTTGCCAGCAAGATCTCCACCCTCTGCTGCTAGCTTCCATTTTTATAGGCGGCACAACGGATTGCAGATGTTGTAAAATGTAGCAAAAACATCGGAGAGCTGCTGGAGAAACTCAGTGGGTCAAACAGCATCTGTGGAATGAAATGGTTTTGGCTCGAAACATTGACTGTCCATTTCCATCTGTCGATGCCGCCTGACCTGCTGAGTTTCCATAATTCTAAAGATAGACACAAGATACTGGAGTAACTCAGCGGGACAGGCAGCATCTCTGGAGGGAAGGAATGGGAGATCCTTCTTCAGACCCATAATCCATAATTCTCGTCAAGCTATGTGACAAAGTATTTACAGATGTGTAAAATAAGGGCTTTATGGCTGATGTTTTCTGATTTGCCTGAGCCAGAGCAGATGACACACGATGTGGTCAGGTTGTGTCTTGTCGGTGGAATGTGAAGCAGTTGAGGCTGCAGCTGCGTAAGCCAGGATAGTGCACTAATGGGCTCCTGTATCGCAGCGTGATGGCAGAGTGAGTGAATGGGGCCTATTTTTTCAGTGTGGTGCAGTTTGCCTTCGGGCAGCTGTCACTGGAGTGCTGCCAAAGTGCAATATTTCAAGCGCGAAAGAGAGATAAACAGGCAGCACTCTGCGGATGTCATTCCCGCGGGGTGTGGTTCGAATCCCCGTGTCAGGAACGTGCGGACACTGGGAAGATGTTTGCTCTGTGGAATTGTCATTTTGACCATCTTACACCGGGCTAGAGAGGGGGGGGGGGCGCAACCTGAGAGCTGATCATTGCCAGGAAGTGCAAGACTCGCCCAATTAGCAAGCATTTTCTTAACAAAACGGCCCTATAACATGGGTTTTATTTAATTTCTCAAGTGCCACAATGGCGGAGAGATAACGCATTTGAAGGATATTTTCTAAATAAAGCACCATTAAAACATTGTAACATTTAACAGTCTTCCTGATCAGGTTAATGGAGAGGTGTCTGCAAAATAAATGAGCTATTTAAAATGGGCAGTAAACTCCAGCACCTGTGCTCTTCCACCCAACCACTGCATCGACTACCTATAAATTTTGACTTGTCAAAGCAAACCTGGTTTGCTTGTGATTCACTGCATCCTTACAGGGAAGAGAATGATTAACCACTGATTTCTTATCATCCTGGGCAATTGGTACCCCCTACAAAAGTTAAGGGATTGCTGTACCTCCCGTTGTACGAATGTTCACATAATGAAAGTTTCTGCAGAAATTTAACCCCTTTATGAATCAAGTGAATACTGTATAGGTTTCTGCATAGTTGGGGAGATCATAATGGTGCTTGAAAGTGTTGCCTTTCAGAGTCAAAGTGTCGAAACTTTGCAAAGTGGCCCTTTCAAAGGAACACTGGTATTGCCTCCTTTGGCAGCTCATTCCATGTACTCAGTGAAAAGCTTGCCTCTCTCACCTTAACCTATGTCTGGTTCTTGATTCCCTTACTCAGGGTCAAACACGGTGCATTCATCCTATCGATTCCCTTCATGATTTTATTTTAGCCTCCTGCGCTCCAAGGTATAAAGTCCTAGCTTGTCCAATCTCTCCCAATAGGTCAGGCCCTCAGGTCCAGGCAACATCCCCGTAAATCTTCCCTGCACTCTTACCAGCGTAATTGTATGCTTCCTATAGCAGAGCAACCAAAACTGAACACAATGCTCCAAATGCGGCCTCACCAATGTCGAGCACAACTGTAACATAATTCCCCTGTCCCACTTAGGCAATTTTTTAGGCGACTACATGCGACTAGGCTGTCGCCACTTGGTCTGCGGGGTGTCGCCTGTATGGTCGTGAGTAGCCTCCTCAGTCGCCCAAAGAATCAGCGTTTTTCTGGTCGCCGCTGGATTTTAAAATGTTCAAAACGTTTCGGCGACATATCCTTCCTGTAATAGAGTAACCAGTACTGCACACAGTACTCCAAACATGGCCTAACCCAAAATATAGCTGCAACATAACATCCTGAAGATAGACATAAAATGCTGTGTAACACAGAGAGCCAGGTAGCATCTCTGGAGAAAATGAATCGGTGATGTTTAGGCTCGGGTGTCATCTATTCCTTTTCGCCTGAGATGCTACCTGACCCGTTGAGTTACTCCAGTATTTTGTGTCTATTTTCGGTATAAACCAGCAGTTCCTTCCTACCCATAACATCCTGACTGTTTTACTCAATGCCCCATTATAAAACTGACCTGGTTCACTAATGCCAATTCAGGGGAGGGAATGGGGTGTCCTTCCCCGGCTGTCCTCTGTTTGACTTCCACCCCACGTGGTTGATGCTGAAAAGAACTAAAGATTCAAACTGTTAAGGGTAGTTTGGGATTAGTCATTAATGCTGACCTTGCCAGAAATGCTCATATAGCAAAACAAAAGTGGATTAAAGCAATAATCATCATATGACACAAAGTGCTGGAGTAACCCAGCGGGTGAGGCAGCATCTCTGAAGAGAAGGAATGGGCGACGTTTCGGGTCGAGACCCTTCTTCAGACTTACACATTTTTAATCATCACATGATGCTTGGTATTAGTTTTTAATCCGTTAATGCTCATCCCGAGAGCTTGGGACTTCCTAGTGCGTTAAAGATGTAATACAAATGCATGCGGTCATTGCTAAATGTTCTGATGATCAGCGTGGCAATGCACTGCCCGCAAGGAGGGCAGAAGTGGGCTGAGGAACTATTAAAGGTGACTGCAAAGCAACTTAAAAAGGACAATGAGGAGTAGGACTGATCAGACAGAATTATTTTGAAGATATGACCCAGACACAGTGGGCTGAATGGCTTCTACTTGCTTCTCCTTGGCAGTCCTTCAGAATCCAGGCTGACTTGCTTCCACTTCAGTAGCGTTGTTCTCACTGGGCCAGTGCAGCTGCTAGGGTAGAGGTGCTTGGAGGGTTAGTTGTGCGGGTGGGGGCGGTGGTGGGAGGGTGCTTGGGTGATGGGAGGGTGCTTGGGTGATAATGCCCTAGATTCACAGCCACAGAATCATATAGCAAGGACAAAGGCCCTTCGGCCCAACCCCTCACTGCCGCCCAAGATGCCCCACTAAGCTAGTCGTATTTGACTGCTATATGAACTAGGTTGAACGATATGAGCTGGGTTGTCCAGTACTATCAGGCCCTCGGGTGACTGCCACCTCTAATCTATGGGGAAATGACTGACTCAAGGAATTGTGCTTGATGTGGCCTTGGTATCTTGCAGCCTCCTTCATTCACATTGTTTGGGGTGTGGAGGATTGGTAAGTTATCCAGCCTTAATTATCTGAGGGATGAAGCTGCATCTGTAATAGAGATGAAATGGCAGTGGTACAGTGCAACAAGGACTGAAATGGTCATCTTATTTACCTGTTGAGGCCGATCCCATTTCCACTGAAGCATTTCCAAGTCAGCTGTACTTGTAATGGAATCTCAGGTGGAACCTGTGCACTCAATTGGAATCAGAACCGTCAGCTGTGGGGCAATGGGGTGCAGTTCTAAGTTTGAAAATCATATATTCAGTTTCATGGTGTTCAGTAAAAAAAACAAGTAGATATTATTAAGCTTGAAAGGGTTCAGCGAGGATGTTAATAATAATAATAATGGATGGGATTTATATAGCGCCTTTCTAATACTCAAGGCGATTTACATCGTATTACATCGCATGTTGCCAGGACTAGAGGGTGTGAGCTATAGTGGGAGGTTGAGTAGGCTGGGTCTCTATTCCTTGGAGCGCAGGAGGACGAGGGGTAATCTTATAGAGGTGTATAAAATCATGAGAGGAATAGATCGGGTAGATGCACAGAGCCTCTTGCCAACAGTAGGGGAATCGAGGACCAGAGGACATAGGTTCAAGGTGAAAGGGAAAAGATCTAATAGGAATTCGAGGGGTAACTTTTTCACACAAAGGGTGGTGGGTGTATGGAACAAGCTGCCAGAGGATGTAGTTGAGGCTGGGACAATCCAACGTTTAAAAAACATTTAGACAGGTACATGGATAGGACAGGTTTGGAGGGATATGGACCAAGCACAGGCAGGTAGGACTAGTGTAGCTGGGACATGTTGGTTGGTATACGCAAGTTGGGCCGAAGGGCCTGCTTCCAGACTGTATCACTCCATGACTCTAACAGAGGGCTGAATACCTTGGAAGTACCACACTGCCAGAGGGACAATCTCGGTTCTTGCAGTCTTATCTGCTCCCTTGTGAATGTGCCCATGAGAGCAGGAGATTCTTCTCAACATCTCTTAACAATATCTGTCTCTCCACCAACAACAGAAGCCAGCTCTGTTTATTCACTCATTGATGCATGCGGATTCCTGCTTGCAAAAGCAGTTGCCATGTTTCCCCTGTTATCACATTGACTTCATAATTTCTTTCTTGGTTGTAAGAAGCCTGAGCACATCCTGAGGTACTCTTCAAGTGTAACGTTTGATCCCACTTTCTTACCTTTCATCATTCTTTCTTCCTCTTCCTGATTCTTCCACGCTAATCTTTATTCCTCTTTATTCTGTTATTCATACATCTTTTTCGCACATTTTTCAAGTTTTTTCATACATTGTAACTCTTTTATGCTTGATTTTACTTCTCCTTTGGCTGTCTACTCCCTTGCCTCTCTCTCATTTTATTTCTCTCTCTCTCTTTCTCTCTCTCTGTGCCTCCCACTCCCCCCCCCCCCCCCCACTCTCTCTATCTGTTTTACCTGCCTTTGTGTTTTTCTCCACATCTCTCACTCTCTCTCACACACAGAAAAGGCTCTCATGGTGATGAGGTAATGGGAACTGGCCCCTCTCTCTCTCTCTTTTTGTGTCTCTCGCATTCTCTCTCTGTCTCTCTGTTTCTTTGTCTTGTTCAGTCCGTATCTCTGATTCTGTTTCCCTCATTCTCACTATCTGCCTCTTTCTGTTGTATTCCCCTGATAGCATATTTCCCTCTCTGTCTCACTCTCTCTCGGTGATTCTTTCTCTCTTTCCCTCTCAGGGGTTTCACATGGTGGTGAGGTAATGGTCCATGTCTCTCTCTGCAGCTTTCTTTGCATTAAAGAAGTGTGAATTACAGGAGCCCTGCGTCGGTGCAGTTCCCAGTCCTGAGGCTGACAGTTGAACTCTTGCAGACAGAGCTGGGTCTGTGAGAAGCCTTGGGCTGGAACAATGGGCTGCATTTATCCCAGCTCATCTCAGCTTCAGACAGTCATCAGCTCAAGTGCAGGGATGAAAGTATCAAAGGCGCGGAATTGGGAAAGGAAGGAAAAGAGCCTGAAACTGACAGCCTGCAATTCGTCTTCATGTTACCAATGTCCACACAAAGACTTCAATTAAACGGCTTAAAAAATAAAATAAAATTTATGGTGGAAATCATCCTCTGAAATCCAATGTTTGGCAAAGTTAAAAAATCAGAAGGGATGAAATATTTTATTTGCCATTTGTCAAACAGGTTTCAAACTGCACATCCCTACGAGTGTGTCAGCTGGCTTATTGTTCACTAGATTGGGTCTGAGAAAGGGGTTACGTTCACTCTTTAACCCAGAGAACAGATCAGTGGGTGAGCACTTTGGAGCTTCTTTCTGCCAGGACATTGTGGAAGGTTTAGTTTAGTTTAGCTTTAATCTAGAGATACGGCGCAGAAACAGGCCGTTCGGCCCACCGAGTCTGTGCCAACCAGCGATCACATGTTAACGCCATCCTACACACACTAGGGACAATTTACACTTATACCAAGTATACAAACCCAAGCCAATTAACCTACAAAACTGTATGTCTTTGGAGTGTGGGAGGAAACCAAAGTTCTCGGAGAAAACCCACGCGGTCACGGGGAGAACGTACAAACTCCGTACAAACATCACCCGTAGTCGGGATCGAACCCCAGTCTCTGGCCCTGCAAGCGCTGTAAGGCTAGCAACTCTACCGCTGCGCCACCGTGCCGCCCAAGGTCTTGTTTGTAATCACTCGCAGAGGACAGGACTGAGACTTGGGTGCCGCATTATTCATTTACATTGTGAAGCCACAAGGAAGTTTCAGTCATTTTTTTTGTGAGAGGTTTGATCAGGGCATGGAGATAGGAAACAAAAAACAGAATAACTATTATTTTTCATTCACCTAACTGAAGAAAAAGGAATATCTTTGTACATTGCAGTTATCAGAGCCACAGCGTTTGAAATAGTTCTGATGTGTAGTTGGTACATTTTAGGAACAGCCATGTTCAGAACCAATAGGACAATCATCAAATAACTTAAGTGCAGAATAAATAATGTCCAGAACTCCAATCCAAAGTCCCTTGCATTATTTGAGAAAGAGAATCTTTTGCATCCACTGAAAAAGACAGGCAATTTTTTTCATTGTGACAATAATGAGCCATTACCAATACATGGTTTCACCCGAAAAGCAGCGTTGGTTTCTCCTGCAAAGCAGGTTTCTCCTGCAAAGTGCTTTCAGCACACTGTACAGTACTCTTCACTGGCACGCAGCTCTCAGTTAAATTGTTTGCTCTAGTGGGGCTAGGTGCCCTTGTCCGGGAGTTACCATGACTGTTATCAGGACGTTCCAAAGGCGGTGGGCTCACTTACACAGTGCTGGGGGAATGTTGCACTTTCTGAGGAAGTTGTTTGAAAGAATGATGCACAGTACTGAGTGCACTATAGTGAAGGAGCGCCATTCCATGCTGAGGCCAGCCAGAATTATACAGACCTGTTTCCCATTCCCATGGATGGAAATACCAGCTTTTGTACTTTGAACCCAAGAGATAAATGTGTTCTATTTAGTCTGCTGCGAGTGTGAACTTGCCCTATCAACACAAACAACTTCCATCCACTGGAAGAGAAAGAAAAATATTCCCTTGGGTCGTGCCAGCAGACTGTCTCATTGCTTACAGAGGCTAAGTGGGGGGGGGGGGGGGGGGGGGGGAGGGGGGGCAACGACTTTGCAGCAGGGCTATGAGAACAGACATGACTTAGGCAATTGAACGAGTATGATGTGCCTGTTGTAATCTGAGTTATGGAAAAAACAAACATTTTTCAGAGAGCAGGCTTACAATCAGGCAGAAAGCTTAGAGCTTGACACTAATTTCACTGTACCTTGACTGGTACATGTGACAATAAACTGACCTTGAAACCTAGATCTTGGTGTGTAATTAGGCTTGTGTTGGAAGGAACTGCAGATGCTGGTTTAAACCAAAGATAGACACAAAATGCTGGAATAACTCAGCGGGTCAGACAACATCTCTGGAGAAAAGGAATAGGTGAGGTTTTGGGTCGAGACCCTTCTTCAGACCCTTCTTCATTCAGTTTGTTGGATGTTGCAGATTTTAAGCTGGCCATAAGTCATCTCCTGGGACGTCTGACAGTGGACTGGGAATTCCTCACAGATTCCATCAGATCAAATTTCCCAGGAAGCTGCCATTGAGTTTGCGCCAGGTTAACGTGGCAACTCGAGTGGCCGTATTGAAATGAATGAGAACTATTAGGCTGGGGAATGGTCAGTAGATCATATGGTCTATGATCCACTGAAACACAGCGTGAAAGCAGGCCCTTTGGCCGAGTTTATTCATGCCTACAAAGTTTCAAAATTGAGCTAGTCCTTTAGTCTGCATTTGGCCCATATTGTTCTAAACTATTCCGGTCTATGTACATGTCTAAATGACTTTTATCCTGGCTCTACAGATTTACGAGGTGGTTCTTTCCATATACACAACAGCCTCTGCTGGAAGAGAATCGATAGGCTGAATATCTGACATATGTTATGAGATATAAAAACAGCAGTGACTACATTTCAAAAATACATTATTGACTGTACAGCACTTTGGAATGTTGAAGTTATGAAAAGTATATTAATGTGGTATTCACAATATTGCTCAATCTTGTACAGTGTTGAGTTTCAGCAAGGCTCCCAGCGCAGGCTGGACTAAAAGAGTAGAGGTCAAAGGATCCAAGGGGGAGTGACAAGTTGGATCCAATATTGGCTCAGTGGTAGGAAGCAGAGGGTAATGTTTGGCTGGTGGATAGTGAGGTTCCATGGAGCTCTGAACCCGGTACTTTGGCTTTTGTAGTACGTCTTATTAAATGAGACCCAGGACAGGGTTCACGTTAATGAGGGTGGCAGCTAGTACAGAAAATGGTTGTCAGGGGGGAGGAAAGCTCCTGTCTTAGCACACAGAGTGTTTAGTCATTGGGGGAGATTGCGGATTTAGACCCAGGGCAGTGGAGGACTGGTGCTAGAACTCCAGGTCAGCAGGGTGGTTATGTCCCCATGGATCTGCTACTCTTTCTTGGTGGGACAGGTGGTGGGTTTGGGATGTGCTGTCAGAGTAGCCTGGGCAAGTAAATGCGGTGCATTTTGTAGACGGTGCCCACGACATCTGCCATATGCAGGTAGTGGAAGGGTGGGTAAACTACCTATCAGGGCAGCTGACGGTGCCCTGGATGCTGTTGAGCTTCTTGAGTGTTGGAGCTGCACTTGTCCAATGAAGAAGAACCCTTCACGGTCCTGACCTGCTCCTTGCAGATGGTGAAAATCCTCTGAGGATTTGCGAGGAGATGAAATTTGTCCTCCCTCTCACCTCCCATTCTCCTTTCCTTTGAAGTAAATCAAACTAAAAATGGGCCGCTCTGTCTGAAGAAGGGTTTTGACCTGAAACGTCACCCATACCTTCTCTCCACAGATGCTGCTTGTCCCGCTGAGTTACTCGAGCATTTAGTGTCTACCTTCGATTTAAACCAGCACCCGCAGTTCTTTCTTACACAGCTGCAGTTCCTTCCTGCATATTTGGAAAGAGCAGACGTGGTTTCTCAAAAACGAAACAAAAAATGGGCCGAGATGTTCATCAAAATTGGAGTAGCTTTATGTCGATAGGTAAAATCCTAAATTGCTTGCAGTCTTTTTGTTTAAGAAGGAACTGCAGATGCTGGAAAATCGAAGGTAGACAAAAATGCTACAGAAACTCAGCGGGTGAGGCAGCATCTATAGAGCGAAGGAAATAGGCAAAGTTTCGGGAAGAAGGGTTTTGTCCCGAACCTTGGCCATTTTCTTCGCTCCATAGATGCTGCCTCACCCGCTGAGTTTCTCCAGCATTTTTGTCTACCTGCAGTCTTTTTGTGGTGCTTTCCTGAACCCTCGGGCTCTCCATATTTGAATAGCATCCTGCTGCAGTGAGCGTGAGAACACCTTCCTCCAGATTGTTGTAGGGGCTGCAGATTCCGCCTCGACAGTCAGGTGAGCTGCTTTTTCCAGCATGAGAAAGGAACAAGCGGATATGCTGATGGAGCTACAGGAAGAAGAGCAGTGGGATGTCCTTGAGAAACACAAGCATAAGTTGGACCAATTGGGTCATTCTTGTCCCATTAATTATGGAGAGGGTCAGAACTGGACCTAGGGTTGAGATTTTTGATTGGAGAAAGGCTAACTTTGAGGAGATGCGAAAGGATTTAAAAGGAGTACATTGGGACATTTTGTTTTATGGGAAAGATGTGGAAGAGAAATGCAGTACATTTAAAGGTGAAATTTTAAGAGTACAGAATCTTTATGTCCCTGTTCGGTTGAAAGGAAATAGTAAAAATCGGAAAGAGCCATGGTTTTCAAGGGAAATTGGACACTTGGTTCGGAAAAAGAGGGAGATCTACAATAATTATAGGCAGCATGGAGTAAATGAGGTGCTTGAGGAGTATAAAGAATGTAAAAAGAATCTTAAGAAAGAAATTAGAAAAGCTAAAAGAAGATATGAGGTTGCTTTGGCAAGTAAGGTGAAAGTAAACCCAAAGGGTTTCTACAGCTATATTAATAGGAAAAGGATAACGAGGGATAAAATTGGTCCATTAGAGAGTCAGAGTGGACAGCTATCTGCAGAGCCAAAAGAGATGGGGGAGATATTGAACAATTTCTTTTCTTTGGTATTCACCAAGGAGAAGGATATTGAATTATGTGAGGTAAGGGAAACAAGTAGAGTAACTATGGAAACTATGAGATTCAAAGAAGAGGAAGTACTGACACTTTTGAGAAATATAAAAGTGGATAAGTCTCCAGGTCCTGACAGGATATTCCCTAGGACATTGAGGGAAGTTAGTGTAGAAATAGCAGGGGCTATGACAGAAATATTTCAAATGTCATTAGAAACGGGAATAGTGCCGGAGGATTGGCGTACTGCGCATGTTGTTCCATTGTTTAAAAAGGGGTCTAAGAGTAAACCTAGCAATTATAGACCTGTTAGTTTGATGTCAGTGGTGGGCAAATTAATGGAAAGGATACTTAGAGATAATATATATAAGCATCTGGATAAACAGGGTCTGATTAGGAACAGTCGACATGGATTTGTGCCTGGAAGGTCATGTTTGACTAATCTTCTTGAATTTTTTGAAGAGGTTACTCGGGAAATTGATGAGGGTAAAGCAGTGGATGTTGTATATATGGACTTCAGTAAGGCCTTTGACAAGGTTCCTCATGGAAGGTTGGTTAAGAAGGTTCAATGGTTGGGTATTAATGGTGGAGTAGCAAGATGGATTCAACAGTGGCTGAATGGGAGATGCCAGAGAGTAATGGTGGATGGTTGTTTGTCAGGTTGGAGGCCAGTGACTAGTGGGGTGCCACAGGGATCTGTGTTGGGTCCACTGTTGTTTGTCATGTACATCAATGATCTGGATGATGGTGTGGTAAATTGGATTAGTAAGTATGCAGATGATACTAAGATAGGTGGGGTTGTGGATAATGAAGTAGATTTTCAAAGTCTACAGAGAGATTTATGCCAGTTGGAAGAGTGGACTGAAAGATGGCAGATGGAGTTTAATGCTGATAAGTGTGAGGTGCTACATCTTGGCAGAACAAATCAAAATAGGACGTACATGGTAAATGGTAGGGAATTGAAGAATGCAGGTGAACAGAGGGATCTGGGAATAACTGTGCACAGTTCCCTGAAAGTGGAATCTCATGTAGATAGGGTGGTAAAGAAAGCTTTTGCTGTGCTGGCCTTTATAAATCAGAGCATTGAGTATAGAAGTTGGGATGTAATGTTAAAATTGTACAAGGCATTGGTGAGGCCAATTCTGGAGTATGGGGTACAATTTTGGTCGCCTAATTATAGGAAGGATGTCAACAAAATAGAGAGAGTACAGAGGAGATTTACTAGAATGTTGCCTGGGTTTCAGCAACTAAGTTACAGAGAAAGGTTGAACAAGTTAGGGCTTTATTCTTTGGAGCGCAGAAGGTTAAGGGGGGACTTGATAGAGGTCTTTAAAATGATGAGAGGGATAGACAGAGTTGACGTGGATAAGCTTTTCCCACTGAGAGTAGGGAAGATTCAAACAAGGGGACATGACTTGAGAATTAAGGGACAGAAGTTTAGGGGTAACATGAGGGGGAACTTCTTTACTCAGAGAGTGGTGGCTGTGTGGAATGAGCTTCCAGTGAAGGTGGTGGAGGCAGGTTCGTTTTTATCATTTAAAAATAAATTGGATAGTTATATGGACGGGAAAGGAATGGAGGGTTATGGTCTGAGCGCAGGTATATGGGACTAGGGGAGAATACGTGTTCGGCACGGACTAGAAGGGTCGAGATGGCCTGTTTCCGTGCTGTAATTGTTATATGGTTATATGGTTATAAGTTGCAGTTTCACGTTCAGAATTTGACCTCAGGTGACGTTGAAGTTAGCTTGTTGTAGAGTCACAGAGTGATACAGCGTGGAAACAGGCCTTTCGGCCCAACTTGCACCACTCCGGCCAACATGTCCCATCTGCCTGCGTTTGGCCCATATCCTTCCAAACCTGTCCTGTCTCCTGTGTAAACACAGTGAGAGATTTGCTGCTGACGTTTGAGATGCTGGTGCGGCACAGACACTGGTGATAATGCCTACCTTGTAGAGGCCACAGGGTTGCACTGAGACAGACCAGTCCTTTGTTCCATGTTTGCATACCCAGGCAGGCAATGGCATTTCCATAGTAGCATTGGGAAACATCCTATCAGCAAAGCCTGGAGTGTGATCAGTTGGCTGCCTTTCAGAACATTCAATGCTCCGTTTCAATTGATGCCTTTCAGATTCAGCACAAGATGCTATCACTGTGTTTCATGCTGTCTGGCTGGATTGTGCTTATTCCTCAGAATGCACCTTACTACGTATATCAATGCTGTACTCAACAACAAATAGTTGCACTTATATAGACACAAGGGGCTGCAGATACTGGTTTAGAAAAAAATTGCTGGAGTAACTTGGTGGCACGGTGGCGCAACAGCAGAGTTGCTGTCTTACAGCGCCAGAGACCCGGGTTCGTTCCTGACCACACGTACTGTCTGTATGGAGTTTGTGGCTTCTTCTCGTCACCTGCATGGGTTTTCTCCGGGATCTCCGGTTTCCAGTCACACTCCAAAGACATACAGGTTTGTGGGTTAATTGGTTTGCTTTAATTGTAAATTGTCCCTCGCATGTGTATGATAGTGTTAGTGTGCTGGATCGTTGGTTGGTGTGGATTCGGTGATCGAAAGGGCCTGTTTCTGAGCTGTATCTCTAAACTAAAAAAACTAAACTCAGTGGGTCAGGCAGCTTCTCTGGAGGACATGAATACGTGACATTTTGGGTTAGAACCCAACTTCAAATTCAAATCAGTCTGAAGAAGGGTTTTGGCCTGAAACATTGCCTATTTCCTTCGCTCCATAGATGCTGCTGCACCCGCTGAGTTTCTCCAGCACTTTTGTCTACCTTCAAATTGCTTCTGGTAGGAGAGAGAAAGTTAGAAAAGAGATGGGGGCAGGACAAATATTCCTCTGAAGCAGCTTGGGCCTTTCACTCTGTCTTCATTAATGTGCAAAAACAATTGTAAGGGCCTGATCAGATGAAAGGTGTTGTGCTGAAGAAGGGGTTGTTGCAATATGATTGAGGCTTTTGGAAGAAGCAGAGGAGAAAGGGATGTAAAGGTGAAATGGTGATCCAGAAGTCATCTTACAAAATATTCAGTTTATTGTTTGAGGTGAATTTGCATGTGTTAATTGGACAAGCTTAATGGTTAAACTATCTTCTGTAAGTACAACGGATGTCCCATCTTGCAGGTTGAGGACCTCATTGAAACAGAACCTCACAACAACTATTCAGTGTTTTTTAAGTAAAGCTGTGGGAGCTTTCACTGCCACAAAGGAGGGTCTTTGACCCACCTGTGAAGAGGCATCCCCTTCATGCAAGTCCAGGTCCTCAAGCGGTCCCTGTCTCAGGACGTGACGTTGCTCCTCAATCGGTCGCCACTAAATGTACCGCATCAGTCTAACCACCAAACGTTCAGCTCAGTCAAGCAGGAAACATCAGATAGAGGCATTGGGAAAGTGGCAATTTCAAGAGAGTAAAAAATTATTGTTTAGCTCAAATTAAAAGTCCTCCAAAAAATCAAAATCTGAGACTCTCCTCAATTAATGGAGGTGGAATAGCAAAAAAGCTTTGCTGTGACAAGCAAAGCACTGGCATCTGTTAAATTAATTTTCAGATGAACAGATAGACTTAGCGAAGGCTTCTCAGAAATAAGGGTGTGCTGGAGGAAAGTGACCAGAACAATGTGAGTTGAAATGTAATACAGCAGGTGCGGAGCTGTGCTGGTCGGGAGCAGCGTGCAGTGACACAGATACTCCATGAACAAGAGCTGAATAGACTCGGGATGAAAAGTATCCAATTACATTCACACCAGGTAATAACCATCTACGAGAGAGAGTTTAACCATATCCTCAAAGCCGGCAGATGCTATTGACCAGAAACTCAACTGGATCGTCACATAAATATTGTGGCCATGAGATCAGGTCAAGAGACCAGGTATTCTGTGGCAAGTAACCTAAAATTTTCCATGATCTTGACAGCAGGGTTGTTGATCTAGTGTTGGAAGTGGGATGAAGATGGGCAGTTCATTTTCAACTAGTATAGACTCAATGGGTCAGAGAGCTAATTAGCCACTTGTAGTGTAATTTTCTATACATTTATTCTGCAAGGATGGATTTATTTACATCCTTGGTAAATAAATCCATCCTTGTTGGTTTGTGACTGCCATTATTGAAGTGATTTTGTTTATCCAACTGCAGGTTCTCAGCCTTGCACCATGCTGCACTTAGTGGGAGCACGGAACTCATTTCACTGCTGCTGGAAGCTCAGGCAATGGTGGACATCAAAGACAGCAATGGTTTGTGATGCCTGCTTTGTATTTTGCTCATTGTTCTATTCCTCATGGCTTTGTCTCTTCTTGTCACGGTATTATTTTCTAGTGCTGCAATCCCCAGTTTTCTTTGCTTTTCCCAATTTTCACCATTCCAGCAGGGCTCAGTTACCTAATTCCGTCTTCCTTTCTTGTCCTTAAAATAATCCCTGAAACCTGCATATGTCAGACTTACTGTTAATGTGTTTCCTACAATGTTTGACTACAACAGGCCAACATTGGCCCTGATTTTGTCATTGTAATGGCATTGAAAGAGCCTGCAGTGGGCAGGAGCTATAGATCTGCATGGGAAGGTATACTCTCCCACCACGAGTCTCGGGCAGATGGGGCTTGTCAGCCTGGGTAGGCAATCCATCTCGGAGAGGGAAAACTCTGACCTCCACTGCCTTGTGGCCATATCCAGTCATGAAAAAGGCTCCAGGAGTAAACATCAAGAAAATCCGGAGTCGGAGCCCCTAAGGCAGTTCGCCGTTGTCTACAACCTCGCTCTGGCAGCTCCTGCGACGGCGCTGGTGCCAAAGTGTAACAGCCCTGCTGTTCCTTTGGATCGATCAGCGACGTGGAGAGGGGGGTACGTGCTGCATGGGCAACAGCCTGTCCTCCATATGATATCGCCCAGGTTGCATCCAACCAGGATGCATCACCCATGGTCAGTCATGACTGAGGGGGGCCTACAATACTACAATGGCATTGAAAGAGCCTGCATTTACCAACATTATGGTAGGCATCTAATGACAATTTCTGGGCTCTGTGCATGTGTGTGGAAAATCAATGCATGTTTAAATTTGTTTTAATGATAATGTAAAGCAGAATTACATCATCTCTCTCTAAAAAGAAAAACATTACGTTTGAAAATATCTAGAATCAGAATCACCAAATACTGGGGGTGATCAGCAGGTCAGGCAGCAAACTATGGAGAGAGAATCCGCTGACCAGGTCAATGACAGATCATCATAGTTTTTTATCGATATATTTTGATTGTCATTTGCTCAAAAAATCATGTAAAAAATAGAACTTTAAATTTTTTTTTGACATATTTACATTTAAAGCTTGTTACATTTCATTTTCTACCTTGTAAATGCTGAAGATTTGTTTCACATGCTGCATAATCTAAGACAAGTTGGTTAAATGTTTGTGCTGACCATTCCTTGGTTTGCTGCCCAAGTGAAATCTTCATTGTGAGAACTTCTTCACAACACCAAAGGCCACTCAGCCCATCAGATCCAGGTTCCTCTCAGCAGAGCACCTCATCTGTTCCACACAGGAGGCCATTTGGCCCATTGAGCTTTACTAAACTCCATGTATACACCTCCCTACTTTCATCAATCTCATTTGTCACCTCCTCAAAAAATTAAATTGTGTTAGTTACACACCACCTGCAACGTACAAAGCCGTGCTGGCTATCCCTCATTAACCTATTCTCTTCCAAATGGCAGTAAATCATATCTTGAAGAATTCTCTCCAACCGTGTCCCTACCAATAGCGCGAGGCTCACTTGGCCTATATTTCCCTGGGTTCTCTCTAGTCCTCCTTAAACAAAGGAAAAACACTGGATCATGTCCTCTGGGACCTCACCTGTGCTTAGAGAAAATGAGTCTGTGCTAAGATATGGAAATACAGGAATCCTCTTGGAATGTTTTATCATGATCTTGGTAATATAAACCCAGGTTGATTTTTTTCCTCTCGCTCTGATCTCACCTACACCTGTGCCAGATGCTGCAGGTCCTCTTTAGACCAGTGGAGGAGATAGGAGCAGCTTATTCTTTGTTATAGACAATAGGTGCAGGAGTAGGCCATTCGGCCCTTCGAGCCAGCACCGCCATTCAATGTGATCATGGCTGATCATTCCCAATCAGTACCCCGTTCCTGCCTTCTCCCCATATCCCTATCTTTAAGAGCCCTATCTAGCTCTCTCTTGAGAGTATCCAGAGAACCGGTCTCCACTGCCCTCTGAGGCAGAGAATTCCACAGACTCAGAACTCTCTGTGAGAAAAAGTGTTTCCTCGTCTCCGTCCTAAATGGCTTACCCCTTATTCTTAAACTGTGGCCCCTGGTTCTGGTCTCCCCCACCATCGGGAATATGTTTCCTGCCTCTAGCGTGTCCAAACCCTTAACAATCTTATATGTTTCAATAAGATTCCCTCTCATCCTTCTAAACTCCAGAGTGACAAGCCCAGCCGCTCCATTCTCTCAGCATATGACAGTCCTGCCAGCACGGGAAATAACCTTGTAAACCCAAGCTAAACTCCCTCAATAGCAAGAATGTCCTTCCTCAAATTAGGGGACCAAAACTGCACACAATACTGCAGGTGTGGTCTCACTAGGGCCCTGTACAACTGCAGAGGACCTCTTTGCTCCTATACTCGACTCCTCTTGTTATAAAGGCCAACATGCCATTCACTTTCTTCACTGCCTGCTGTACCTGCATGCTTACTTTCATAGCCTGATGAACATGAACCCCCAGATCCTGTTGTACTTCCCCTTTTCCCAACTTGATGCCATTTAGATAGTAATCAGCCTTCCTGTTTTTGATACCAAAGTGGATAACCTCACATTTATCCACATTAAACTTCATCTGCCATGCATCTGAATTATACTGAAAAAAAATAATTTTGTCCGCTTCGATCCTGTCCTCTCTTCACCTCGGCTTAATGTACTCACCTTTGAGCCCTTCCACTGGAAACCTTAATCCATTTAACTCAGCTGTGAAAACTCTAATTAATCCAGCACCTTAACCTTCTGAGTCAGTTCGCATTCTGTGTAAGGAATGTCCCCGCAGATGGGAAATGGACCATGTGAAACTGGCACAAGTCATTGGGGCAGAATGGTCTGATTCTGAATAGTACTTTTTTGGCGTTCATGCACTAATTTTATGATTGAGCCCCTTCGCTAGTGCATGACTGTGTGCTGATGATGTTCTTCTTTGTGTCCGTTTGATGCACGGTAAAGGAATGCGACCGTTGCACTACGCAGCATGGCAGGGGAAGGTGGACCCCGTGAAGCTTCTTCTTCGTGCAGGAGCTGCGGTGAACCTGTGCTCGCAGGATGGGCAGATCCCATTGCACCTCGCAGCCCAATATGGTCACTATGAAGTGGTAAGTAAAGGATGCCCTCTCTGTTCCTGACATTGTCCTTGGCCGTGCCGTGCCCATTGTTACCAACTTTCTACCCAGATGTTGCCTGGATTAGAAGGTTATAAGGAGAGATTGGATAAACTTGGATTATTTTCTCTAGAGCGTTAGAGATGAGGGAATCCTAATAGAAGTGTATAATACTGTGAGAGACATGGATAGTCCCTTTTTCCCAGGGGCATAGCTTTAAGGAAAAAGAGGAAAGGTTTAAAGGAGATTTGTGGGGGGCAAGTTTTCTCCCCCCCCCTCATTCTTCTAAACTCCAGCGAGTGCAGGCCCAGTGCCGTCAAAGCTCATCATATGTTAACCCACTCATTCCTGGGATCATTCATGTAAACCTCCTCTGGACCCTCTCCAGAGCCAGCACATCCTTCCTCAGATATGGGGCCCACAACTACTCACAATACTCCACATGCGGCCTAACCAATACTCCACAGCGCCTTATAGAGCCTCAGCATTACATCCCTGTTTTTGTATTCTAACCCCCTTGAAATAAATGCTAGCACTGTGTTTGCCTTCTTTACTACCGATTCAACTTACAGATTAACTTTTTGGGAGTCCTGCTCCCAAGTTAACACTAGTCAATCACAAACCAGACAAGGCTCAATTCCGTTACTGGGAAAACAATTTGAATGCTGATGTTATTGGAAAGTACTGCCAAAGTATCAATGTATGCTATTAAAATGGCTGTAACAGTTCTAGGATGATATTCAAGCAATGATGGTGTTGGGCCCAGATGTTGTTTGGGCTTGTTTGATGGCTGGTTTAGGTTGAACAGGATACAGTGAGCACTGCCTGTCTTATTTGCCATTGACTAAGGATTTGCTTGGGACCTACACTTGCAGCCGATGGGGACTAATTGTTTGCATGCTGAGCAACTCCATTCTTTGCTTATATCAGTCAGTCAGAACAGGCAACAGGCCTGCAGGGACTTGTTTGTTTTCACACAGAGCTGTGTGCTTAAAGGTGAGTGTTGCCTTTCATCAAGAACAGAAAACAAATCTTTCCACTGCCTGAGGTCATGACTAGGGAGAGAGAAATTAATCACACGAGACAAGGAGCTGCGGGTGGAGGGTGTGTGGCCCGGCCCACCAGGGTGAAGGGTGGGAGATGGGAGCAAGCAGCACGTTAAAAGGGTGAGTGGAGTGAGTGCACTTGTTCACGCACTGTGTGTGGGAGCAGGGTCTTGTGACAAAAGATGTAATTGGAAAGCAAAGATCCTTTCTGGACATTTGAGATCTTTTGATTACAGTTGTACAGCCAAACATTGAAGCAGGAAAATGGCTTAAACTGGATTCTGATATTGGTAGTTTGTGTTTGGGCAGGGATGGTTGGCCTGGTGATGTCAACAATATCCATATCTTCCCTTGCAGTCCGAGATGCTCCTGCAACACCAGTCGAATCCCTGCATTATAAATAAGGCAAAGAAGACACCACTGGACCTGGCCTGTGAGTTTGGCAGACTGAAGGTAAGCTGCTCCCTCTGTTATTGAGCAGTTGAGATGTCAGTGACTAAGGATCAGGATTTCTCCAATGTCAAGCCCGCAATTCCTGTTTCAATAGCAATCGAAATGCAGCAGGTTCTGTTCAGCAAAACTCAGATACACTTGGGGATTTGGTGGTGCGGACTAGCGTATTTTCTAGACCGTTTGTTGTTCTTCCTATTTGTTGCCCATCACACTGTTCTAGATGTTATTCAATAATACACTGCGTGGAACAGTGGCACAGCAGTAGAGCTGCTACTTCACAGCACCAGAGACCCAGGTTCGATCCTGACTATGGGTGCTGTCTGTGCGTTGTTTGTACATTCCCCCTGTGACTGTGGGTTTTCTCCGGGGGCTCCGGTTTCATCCCACACACCGAAGATGTACAGGTGTGTACGTTAATTAGCTTCTGTGTATAGGGTGTGAAAGTGGGATGACATAGAACTAGTGTACGGGTGGTCACCATGGACTTGGTGGGCCGAAGGGCCTGGTGCCACACTGTACCTCTGAACTGAACGAAACTAAACTGCGTAAATTACAATATTTTCTGTTGAACCTGGTGCGATTTAAGCAGGAAGGGCCCAATGTGTTTCATGGGAGTGTGGGAACCTGGATCCATTGGGGGTTTCAAGGGGGTGCAACAAACATTTTTTTGATGAACCAGATGATGATCCTTTGGGAATTCTAAATAGTCTAAGAGTGGAGTAACTCAGCCTGACCATTCAGTTATACCAGCACTATTCCACCACTAATCTTCAGTCAAATACTGGATTGTCGCAAGTTTCAAATCATTGCTTGAAAGGCCAAAGTGTTATAATTAAGAGAGGCTGCTGTATATGTGTGGGAACTGTGAGCCAGATGTTAGCAAAGGAAGTGCTAACAGAAAGGACATCAAAATGGGGGAAATGTGGGAATCACGAGAATCTCTGGACTGAGATGGGAGAAATTCGTGGGATCTTATATGAGGTGAAGAAATAGCATGGATCGAGTATTTGAAGTATGCAGTGTGGGGCTGTTAGGTTGAGATATGTGGAGAGAATGAAGAGGGAGAGTTCAGCCCTCTCGTCAGCCCACTCACATATTTTCTATAGTGTGGCAACCAGAACTGTGTACAATATTCCAGAATTCAAAAATGTAGATGAATAAGAAAGTTCAGTATGTCTCCATTGATTATTAACAATTGCTACAGATGTACCATTCCTACATTGCCCACATTTAGGCCCACATTTGTGGAAAAAACTCCAAAGAGAACAGTCCAGGGAAAACAGTCCCTCACTACTCAGCCTCCCTTTTAACTCAAGTTCTGGTCTGGTAAAGTCCTGGTGCATCTTTTCAGCACCCTTTCCAGCTTAATGACATCCTTCCTACAACAGGGTGATCACACAGTACTCCAAATGTGGTCTCACCAATGTGTGTTATAGCTGTGTAGTCTCACCAATGTGTCTTGATTCCTTCTCTGAAGTAGCTGAGCATGACCCTTAAACCACCATAGTCACAAACAAATTAAGTTGTTCCACCAGCACCTCTTAATCTCCTTTGAATGCTGCACATTTTAAAAGTTTTAAAAATGTGCCCTAAATGTAATGGGTTCTGTCTTGCTACTGGCCTTGTACACTGCTGGACATTCCCATCCTCTGCTGTCATACATTCAGTTGATCTCTGCTGCAGTTGGAGGGTTTACCGCAGCCTCTCTGTGCAGGTGTCATGTTCTTCAAGGAATGTGTGCGATTCAAGTCAGCGATTTGTATCCTAGCAGTACGTTGCAGTAGATGGGTGAGCTGACTTTACTACTTGTCAACGTTATAATCTTGATAACCATATAACCATATAACAATTACAGCACGGAAACAGGCCATCTCGGCCCTACAAGTCCGCGCCGAACAATTTTTTTTTTCCCTTAGTCCCACCTGCCTGCACTCATACCATAACCCTCCATTCCCTTCTCATCCATATGCCTATCCAATTTATTCTTAAATGATACCAACAAACCTGCCGCCACCACTTCCACTGGAAGCTCATTCCACACCGCTACCACTCTCTGAGTAAAGAAGTTCCCCCTCATGTTACCCCTAAACTTCTGTCCCTTAATTCTGAAGTCATGTCCTCTAGTTTGAATCTTCCCTATTCTCAAAGGGAAAAGCTTGATCACATCAACTCTGTCTATCCCTCTCATCATTTTAAAGACCTCTATCAAGTCCCCCCTTAACCTTCTGTGCTCCAGAGAATAAAGACCTAACTTATTCAACCTATCTCTGTAACTTAGTTGTTGAAACCCAGGCAACATTCTAGTAAATCTCCTCTGTACTCTCTCTATTTTGTTGACATCCTTCCTATAATTGGGCGACCAAAATTGTACACCATACTCCAGATTTGGTCTCACCAATGCCTTGTACAATTTTAACATTACATCCCAGCTTCTATACTCAATGCTCTGATTTATAAAGGCTAGCATACCAAAAGCTTTCTTTACCACCCTATCTATATGAGATTCCACCTTCAAGGAACTATGCACGGTTATTCCCAGATCCCTCTGTTCAACTGTATTCTTCAATTCCCTACCATTTATCATGTACGTCCTATTTTGATTTGTCCTGCCAAGGTGTAACACCTCACATTTATCAGCATTAAACTCCATCTGCCATCTTTCAGCCCATTTTTCCAAATGGCCTAAATCACTCTGTAGACTTTGGAAATCCTCTTCATTATCCACAACACCCCCTATCTTGGTATCATCTGCATACTTACTAATCCAATTTACCACCCCTTCATCCAGATCATTGATGTACATGACAAACAACAAAGGACCCAACACAGATCCCTGAGGCACCCCACTAGTCACCTGCCTCCAACCCGACAAACAGCCATCCACCATTACCCTCTGGCTTCTCCCATTCAGCCACTGCTGAATCCATCTTGCTATTCCTGCATTTATACCCAACAGTTTAACCTTCTTAACCAATGTGAAAATAACCGTCATTTCTGACAGAAGGAATGAACTGGATAAATGCTGTAGGAATTGTGTGACAGACAGGGATTCTCCAGACAGGAGATGAGGTGAATTTCAAGGAGTGAGCAAATAGAACCCTGTGAGCCAGTGGGTTGATTCAGTCACACACAGTCACACACCATCAGAGATTCGATAAGTGAGAGGATTTGACTTCATTTGAATGTTTGTTTTACTTAAAGTCTACAAATGTCTCAATAATGTCAGCTGTGCCATTTGGAGAAAACTCATGGAAAATCGAATAGCAGCCAGCAAGGACTGGATGTTTAAAATCTCAATTCCTTTGAGCTGTGGTTAATCTTATCGGGTGGTCATCTTTGATTTTTGGAAAGACGTGATGTATATCAGGAAATATGGATGTAACAGTCAACCTGTCACGTTTTGTGTCGTCAAGTCAAGTCAAGAGAATTTATTGCCATGTGTCCCAGATAGGACAATGAATTCTTGCTTGTCAGTGGGGCAGTGCTTTTAAAAGGATGAAAACATATTTAATAAGATAACACAGATTATCAGGCTGCATAGAGGCCTTGAAGTAGTTTAACCCCATATCCTAAAAGGAGGTGGCCATCTGGTCTCTTGCTCTTCAGCAACAATCAGTCGTGGAAGATTCTGTTCAATTCTGAATTTCTTTCTGCATCGGAGAAGACATATATTGTGTGTCCTTCCAGTAAGCGCTACACATCTTTTCAGTAACACTCTCACCCTGTTGATAGCACTCCCGTTGTTAGAAAACAGCATATCCTCTCAGTCAATGCCAATCCTCTCTCTCAATGCCATAGAACATATGCTCTTCAAATACTAAAGATGGTTCAATGAACTGATTATTCAATTGAAGAGTGTAAAATTCCTGCATTCAGGCTTCAGAATTAAAACCTTTAGTGGTCAAATAGTGGTCAAATAGACAATGTGACAGTGCAGTTTGGGTATTGGAGGTGTGAGCCTCAAATGCAAGTTTGTTTTTCATACTTTAGTTTAGTTTAGAGATACCACATGGAAACAGACCCTTCGACCCACCGAAGATAGACACAAAATGTTGGAGTAACTCAGCGGGACAGGCAGCATCTCTGGAGTGAAGGAATGGGTGACATTTCGGGTGGAGATCCTTCTTTAGATCTTCGGCCCACCGAGTCCACGCCGATCATCGATCATCCATTCAAACTAGTTCTGTGTTATCTCACTTTCTCATTCACTCCCTACACACAAGGGGCAATTTTATAGAGACTAAGTAACCAACAACCTCGAAACATTGATTGTTTCTCTTTCAAAGATTCTGTCTGGTCTTTTGAGCTGTTCCAGTGTTTTCTGTTCCTTCTTTCATGACTCCTGATTGTAGGATGGTACTGTATACTCCCTCCAACTCTTACAAGACAATACATGTCAATAGCACCCATAGGTCATCTGTTAGTTGCAGGAAATGATGCTGAGTGGTCCAGTGGTAAGGCTGGAGTAATGAGGCAGCGTGGGTCCCTCAATATGTCAGCTTTTGCTTAGCTGATGTACACTCATCGCAAAATCTCACCCCAGGATTTTAAAGCATCAACGTAGGAATTTCTTAGCGGGTGCTGTAAAATGGCAGGATCATCTTGCAAAATAGGCTGGTAGTAATGCACCACATGGCATGATTCAATGAAGAACCGGACCAGTATTTATCCTTCATTGATTCATTGCGTCACCTGAGTAAATATCGCTGTACTCAATTTGACTGGTACACTTTCCTATATTGCCATTTAGGCGATATTTGTAGTATTATTTCCTGCCTGCGAGTTATTTTGGGATGTTTACTCCTGGAATAAAAATGCCACACGTTCTTTGAGGCTCACGTGAGTAGGATTCTGTAGAAATAACAGAGATTATAGAGTCATAGAGTCATAAAGTGATACAGTGTGGATACAAACCCTTCGGCCCAACTTGCCCACACCGGCCAAGGGTGAGAGACAGTGAGCAACATATCCTGGGTGTTTGGAAAAATTCATTTGGAAAAATAACCTATTGTGCAAAAACACAATGTCAGGACCCAGGTTGTCTATTATAAGTGTAGGAAGGAACTGCAGTTGCTGCCTGTTGAGTTGAGTTACCCCAGCTTTTTTTGTCTATTATAAGGATTGTTAAGAATCGACTGTTCCATTATTTGGTTGTTTGGCCCTTCAAATCCTTGCTTATGTGTTTTTCATTCTCCTGCTGTCCCCAAAGCCATCAATAGGAGAAAAAGTTACAGCCTTTGTTCTATTGAGCAGTCTGACCGCACTGCGTGCAAATGCATTCTTGGCTGTCAAAGTCTGATCCTTCCACAATTTATACAGGTTCCCCCATGCTCAATTTATTTCACTATATGATGAAATTCTGTACAATTTTTTACTTGTCATCGGTGACTAAATTAGACTCCAGTGAGTTAAACTAATGTTAACCAGATTGACCATGTGTGCCGTGCATATGGTAGCTCAATGCTTTCTACACTGTGTAATTATTTGTGGGTGTATGTGAAATGAGGGGTACTGCCAGTCTGTGCAATTAGTTGTGCAGGAAACTGACAAAATATCCTTAGCTATAGCTATTACTTTAGCCTTTACTATTGCTCTTGTCCCAATTGCATTTCAGCACACACATCATGACTTGTTGTGTAGTCATGGAACAGCTTTCTCTCTCTCATGCTCTGCGATTAGGCACTGGCTAACGCTGGCCTCTGGATCTGCTGACCCTTTGCTTTAGTTGACTGGGTTTTTACCTGAGGCCTGGACTGCATGTGGCAACTGGCTGTTTGGCTGTGAGTGTGTCACACAGAAGAAGAACACATGAAAATCAAACGTCAAATGCAGAAATCTGAAAGAAAATCAGAAATTGGTGGAAACCCTCTGCAGTTCAGACACTACCTGTGGAAAGAACAGTTAATGTTTCGGGGCTAAGACCCTTCTAATGTTATTATTCTTGCCACAGATGCTGCCTGACCTGCTGAGTATTGCCAGCATTTTGGTTTGTTTCAGTCTAATTCATTCCTAATTCAATGCAAATATACATTGCAGAGTTTGCCACGCTCCTATGGTACTTAGGAAAATGTGAGGTATCTTAAAGGGAATTATTCGGTCCCATCAGTACTAGCCTGTGACCTTTATCACATCAAGGCTTTAAATCACAGTGACCTTGACAGTGTATTGCAGTTCGTTGAACTACTTCTGCCAAGAAATACAAGTTGTATATTTCCACTCTCTGCTCTTCCACCACCACTTCCAAGCGCCCCATCCCCTCTAGTTTTCCGTATGAGATGAGCCGTCGGTTAGAGGGATGGTTGTGCGCAGCTGGGTCATTGGACACACAACCCTGATTCACCATGCATTTACCCTGGCCTCATTCCAGGCAGTCACAGAACATGAATCATTTTACTTGTCTCCCTGAATGGGATGAATTTTGAGTTGGAGAAGACACACCTGGTGCCATATTCTTGGCAACTAGTAACCGTGACATCGACAGGATGGAAGACTGTAACATTGGCCTTTAATGCAAGAGGAGATGTGTACAAGAGTAACCATCACTCCAATTAAATAGGGCACTGGTGAAATATTATATACAGTTCTGATCTCTCTACCCACAGATGGATGTACTTACATTAGAGGGAGTGCAGGGAAGGTTCCCCATGTTGAATCCGGTATGTCCACTTGTTGGACAGAATGGCCTTGGAGGTCAGATTCAGGCAACCTCACATCACTGACAGCTAATCTCTGGTAGTGATCAATTGTGTTTGGCACCAGCTGAAGTTGGATCTGGATAGTCCTGCAGTTAAATGATCCAGAGGTACTTGCCAGCAAGGCTCGACTCTCAGCACGGGTTAATCTATCGTCATGGGAACACCAGAAAACAGATGGTTTTATCAGATGAGCAAGGAAACAGGGCAGTTAACCTTTTAGCCCAGTTTGGGAAGAGCATAGTCCAGATCAACATAAGGCAGAATGGACTTCCAATGTAACTCGTGCATTTCTAGTTCAACGTTACTATCTCAGTACATTTCAAACAGCTGGAGAAGTGCTGTTGAAGTCGAGACATTCTATTATGTCGGAAATATGTCAGTCAGTTGATGTAAGATAGCACAGTCAACAGTGAAGTGATTGACATTGGTTTAGCTGTCGGCTGGGATGCTGTTCCCAGCCCTGAAAACAAATGCCTCTTACTCCTTGAATGCCCACAGACATTTGAGTGGGCTGATGGGGCTTCAGTTTGATGTCTTATCTGAAATGTGCTCCAGAGGAGAAGTTGAACCCACAGCGTCTGGCCCAGAGAGGAGAATGGGAGCATGACCTTCGCTGAGTGTGGGGGAGTGATGTTGAGATATGCAGAGGCAGGTATTTGAAGAAGAGGTTTGGAGGAGGTGGGGATAATTGGAAAGGAGGTGAGCCTGAAGAGTAGGGTTGAACAAAGACCCAGCCTTTCAGGGTGGATGAACATGCCCCTTCAGGTGATGAGGTCACAGTAACATGATGGCATAAATCAAACACCAGTCTTCTGTAAACCACGGTTTGGTAGGGTGGCGTGGCGGTAGAGTTGCTGCCGCACAGCGCCAGAGACCCGGGTTCCATCCTGACTACGGGTACTTATCTGTACGGAATTTGTACATTCGCCCAACGACCCAGCGTGGGTTTTCTCTGGGATCTTTGGTTTCCTCCCACACTCCAAAGACGTACAGGTTTGTAGGTTAATTGGCTTGGTATAGATGTAAAAAAAATCATCCCTAGTGTGTGTAGGATAGTGCAAGTGTGCGGGGATTGCTGGTTGGTGCGGACTCGGTGGGCCAAAGGTCCTGTTTCCGCTCTGTATTTCTAAACTAAACTAAACCAGTTGCAAATATTATCCAGAGTTCCTAGTCCTCCAGGTTTGACAACTCTAACTGCAGGCTTCATGAGTAACATCTAGGTCTTATTCGATATTGAAGTTCAGCCAGGTCCATATTGGTTTTGGTTTGAATGGTATTGTGTTCACAATGGATATTGTTAATCTCTCAATGGCTCTGATGTGATTTTCTCTCCCTTGCCTCACTCCTCAGGTCGCCCAGCTCCTGCTGAACAGTAACATGTGTGTCGCCTTGCTGGAGGGTCAGTCCAAAGACAGTGCCGATGCCAACTTCACCACGCCACTGCATCTGGCTGCAAAGAATGGGCACAAGGACATTATCAAGTACTGCCTTTCATTTTAACGCGCAAACCTGTTTTTAGCCCTGATATAAGATGCATTTTGTCTGGGGTTAAATACATGGTCAGTGTCACTCGCAAGCCTGGATGTCTCAGTAAAGCAATTCAAGGGGTTGTTTAGCTGGTTCAAGAATTGGAGTACCTATGAGTTGAGTTCATATGGTTGGCCACAGTCCCTCTATATACAGAAGAAATGGAACCATTCAGCCCCACATGTCTGTTCTGCCATTCAATTAAATTATAGCTGGGCTTTCACCTCAGCTTTCTTCTTCGCCTGTGGCTGAGAGTCCTGGTAGGTTTTGACTGTGCAAACTACAGGCCTTACAATTACATGGAATTTGCAGAATCACCTCCCACGTGCCATCCATCCACCTGTTCCCTCACTTACTGACTTAGCTTCTCTGATGTCCACAATCCCCCTCCACACCTTCTCCATCTCTTTACATTCCTCCCAACTGTGAAATGTCCCTTAAAACTTCCTCTTCTGATCAACTATTTGGTAATTGGACCACGTTGTCCAGTTGCTTGATCTGAAACCAGATGCATATGACTGCAGGAGGTGTTCTCAGGTGGTCGAAGTGATCCGGGCAGGCTGATGGACAATTGTTGTTGCTTGAGACTTATTCTTTTGTGCGAAGCACCACAAAAATCCTCCAGAGTTAGAGAAATTAATCTGATGGTCTCTGCACATGATGTGTTACAATGAGTGTCGACAATGTCTGCGCTTGAAATAAGCTCAGATGCGTTGCATTTTTAAAAGTTCTGCACTGTCCCATCAGATGCTCCCAGTGCAGGCACAGTGTGGGTTGGATGCAGAGTTAGTCTGCATCTACACTAATCCAGCAAAGGCCGTGAATCGCAGCTCAGGTTGGATGTAGATTGATGCTCTTGTGCACCTGCTTGTGTGTAACTAACAAGGACGTGTCAACCTTATATCTTGCTGTCAAATTGCACTCATGATGCCATTGATTTATGGTCAGTTTGTCAGTGCAAGGCTCTAATTCCTTGGATGGAATCCACTGTAACACTCGATCCCCTGAGCGCATATTGCCATTTCCCTCATGGGGGAGGGGAATGCAGAGGGGTTCGGGACCGCCCTCCCTATAACAGCTGCTGTTGTCCTTTGTGCATTAGCATTTGACGAGGTAGCAGCACTGATCTTCCTCAGCGGTCAGACAGGACTTTAGGCATAGCTTCCCAGACAGCAGCCCGTTAAATTATAAAGAGATTTACTGTCGACCCTGACTCCTACCAGTCAGGGTGCCCCATTTCATGCATCCTCTGGCTTTCCAAAGACCTGGCCTCTTGCCAGGTACCTCAGACAATTTCTTCTAGTTAGGGAGTCATACAGCACAGAAACTGTCCCTTCAGCCTTCTATGACCATGCTGACCATCAGGTTCAAATCTACGTGATCCCATTCACCAGCACTTGCTCCGAAGCCTTCTTTGCCTGGGCTCGCCTGGGCCCTTTGTGAACCCGTGAAAGTTCCTGCCTTCATCACCCAGGCAGGTGTTGAGCTCCAGTCCCCCACTGCCCTCTGGTGAGAAAACTTTACTCATCACCTCTCCAATGATGACTCTAAAGCTCTAAAGCTTTTAACCCTTTAGCAGAGGCCTCATTATTTTACACCCCACACTTTCTTCCCCCTCAGCCTCTTGCGCCCAAAAGAAAACAACCTCAACCTATCCAGTCTCTCCACATTGAGGCTGGAATTGGTCTGAGTTTAGTCTCATGGAATCTGCTTGTATTTTTCTCATCCATTCACCTGGTCATTTCATGTAACATATAACATATAACAATTACAGCACGGAAACAGGCCATCTCGGCCCTACAAGTCCGTGCCGAACAACTTTTTACCCTTAGTCCCACCTGCCTGCACTCATACCATAACCCTCCATTCCCTTCTCATCCATATGCCTATCCAATTTATTTTTAAATGATACCAACGAACCTGCCTCCACCACTTCCTCTGGAAGCTCATTCCACACTGCTACCACTCTCTGAGTAAAGAAGTTCCCCCTCATGTTACCCCTAAACTTCTGTCCCTTAATTCTGAAGTCATGTCCTCTTGTTTGAATCTTCCCTATTCTCAAAGGGAAAAGCTGGTCCACATCAACTCTGTCTATCCCTCTCATCATTTTAAAGACCTCTATCAAGTCCCCCCTTAACCTTCTGCGCTCCAGAGAATAAAGACCTAACTTATTCAACCTTTCTCTGTAACTTAGTTGTTGAAACCCAGGCAACATTCTAGTAAATCTCCTCTGTACTCTCTCTATTTCATCAATCATTAGGACAGACTTTGGATCCATATTTATTTAATGACTTGAATCTAACCCCCCCCCCCCCCACCCCACCCCCACCCCATCCTCTAGCTATTGTGGTTTGAATCTTTTTTCAGATTAATAGTCCAGGTCACTGACTACTCTTCCAATAACTTCCGCAGTGGGCAGATATCATAGTGGTGGAGGATATTGAAGAGACTTTTTCGTTCACAAGCTGAAGACATCTAAAATAATTTCACAGAGAGTGAGGCACTATTTAAAGTGTGTTGGCATTGCTCTGCAGGAAACATATCAGTAAATTTTCCCCAGCAAGATCCCACAACCTCAGAATGAGAGTGATCGGATTTTCTCTTACATGTTGGCTGAGGGCCAGGACACTGGTATCTATTCTGTGAAATAACATTCGGGGATATTTCGTGCTCTGCTGGAAGAGCAGACTTCAGCCATCTGGAAGCGTGGATGGGATGCGGAGTTGCAGGGATGGAAGTGAGGGGTGCCGAGGTGTGGGCATTGGTTGTGGTTGAGACTACTTGGTGACCTGGCTGCCAAATCTGGGGAGTCTACGAACTGCTCCCCACATCCCTCACTCAGGCCTGGTTGGACATTTCAGTGCTCAGATGCCCAGAACTGCCCTATTAAAAAAACTATTGTAATCATCTTCTTGATGGTCAGAAGTAGCGATCACAGTATTCCCAGTACATGTTCCATGTGGAGCAGAACCAGGGAGAGGCTGATAAATGATCACTTTATCTGCTCAGATATATAATCAGAACAAGGTATGAACCACCGAAGAAGTGTTTAACTCTCTGTCTCAGTGGGCTTTAACACTGCCAAGGGGGCTCTTGCTTTTATCAGCTTCAGGGCAGCTTTAATGAGATTTGTAATGTTGATGTTAAACAGTAATGAGGTGAGACACTCACAGCTTTACAGAGGCATTAGTCTAACGGAGAATGTTAATTAGCTTGCAGCCTTCAGTCACCACATGTCTATTAGCAGAGGATCCATTGTGGATCTTGAGTAAGTGGAGCAAAGCACTCTGTGTGTAAACAATGCTGTGCATGCATTATGCACCAAGCATCAACATATCGCATCCACATCTACAGTTAGTGGTGTACATATTTATTATTGCACACAGGATTCGGAGCAGATGGATAAGGTAGCTGCTGAGTAAGAAATCTATGGAGGCATAATTTTAGAATAATGGGTCATGTCTTTAAGATGGAGATGAGAAGGAATGTTTTCCTTCCATGGGGGTTGTGAACCCTACACTGCCAGTAGAGGTAGAGTTGCTGTCTTACAGCGCCACAGACCCGAAACTAAGTCAAAGTCAAAGGTATTTGTAGTTCGATCCTGACTACGTTGCTTGTCTGCACGGAGTTTGTACGTTCTCCCCTGACCTGCAGGGGTTTTCTCGGAGATCTTCGGTTTTCTCCCACAACCCAAAGACGTACAGGTTTGTAGGTTAATTGGCTTGGTATAAATGTTAAATTGTCCCTAGAGTGTGTAGGGTTGTGTTAATGTGCGGGGATCACTGGTCAATGCAGACTTGGTGGGCTGAAGGGTCTGTGTTTGCGGTGTATCTCTAAACTAAACTAAACCAAACTAAAACTCCAGAGAGCTGTGGAGGTGAGCCAGTTTGGTGCATGGTAGTGCTGTCGTTTCCTCTGCTATTCGCTCTCTCCCTCCATATGTAGCAGTGGCGTGTTGCAGTGGAGAGCAGTGTTTTCAAGAGAGTTAGATTTAGCTCTTAGGGCTAACGGAATCGAGGGATATGGGGGGAAAAAAAGCAGGAACGGAGTACTTATTTTGGATGATCAGCCGTGATCATATTGAAAGGCAGTGCTGGCTCGAAGGGCCAAATGGCACAATCCTGCACCTATTTTCTATGTTTCTATGGTGCCTCTGCCAATGCCTCGGGGTCTGTGCTCCTCACTTCGTGAAGTGCCTTTGATCTTCGAGAACGGAACCTCTGTGCTCACCTCACAAATGATCGCACTGCGATCCCCATGCACCCGTCAACGCGAGAGTATGATACATTTAGTTCACGGGACTCTCACACGATCTCCCTGTGGTGGGCTTGCTCCTCTTCACCACAGGGTCATCCTGCGCATGCTTTTAATGGGAATTTCTCAGTGCATTCCTGGTGCATCTTGTTTTGTGCGGGCATCCCCTTGCCTGCTTTTGGCATAGGATCCCTTCGCTCTGGCATTCACTTATCCCTCTCGGTGGAGTCCTCTTGCCCCTCTTGCTACGGAGCCTCCTTGTACCTACCTCTCAGTGCACTGTGTTTGCTCTTTGTGGATTTGTGTGCCCGTCCTCTGCCTGAGATACCACGCACCCTCGCTCTGCAGTGAAACCCTGTGCCCTCTCCCTGAGCTCTTTCATTGCACACTTTCCATTATCATCCCTTATGCCCTTTCTGCCAAGATGTCAGAGGCTCCCTCACCACAACATGTCCTTGCATACTATCACAATAGTCACTCCCTCCCCCCCACTCCTTTAGCTCCCCTGCACGTTGTGCTGGGTGAATCTCCGAAGAGTAACTCCACACGTGCTCCTCGAGCCCGGCTAACCCTGCCGTTCTTCTCTCTGTTCCAGGTTGCTGATCAAGGCTGGGATCGATGCCAACAGGGTGGCTAAAACAGGGACAGCATTGCATGAAGCAGCACTGTGTGGCAAGACTGAAGTGGTCCGACTGCTGCTCGATGTAAGTCTGCGTGGGGTAAACTCTGGTAAAGTAAATCAACAGTGCCCTCCAAGCTCCACAGACTCAGCTGTCCAAGCTGAGTTCCTCAGAGAGGAGCCTTCAATTGTTCATTGGCCTCCAACACCCTCACCTACACCAGCCCTACATCTCCCAATAGATCAGGGCTGTAATAGATCAGGGCTGGGATGTAATGTTAAAATTGTACAAGGCATTGGTGAGACCAAATCTGGAGTATGGCGTACAATTTTGGTCGCCCAATTATAGGAAGGATGTCAACAAAATAGAGAGAGTACAGAGGAGATTTACTAGAATGTTGCCTGGGTTTCAACAACTAAGTTACAGAGATAGGTTGAATAAGTTAGGTCTTTATTCTCTGGAGCGCAGAAGGTTAAGGGGGGACTTGATAGAGGTCTTTAAAATGATGAGAGGGATAGACAGAGTTGATGTGATCAAGCTTTTCCCTTTGAGAATAGGGAAGATTCAAACAAGAGGACATGACTTCAGAATTAAGGGACAGAAGTTTAGGGGTAACATGAGGGGGAACTTCTTTACTCAGAGAGTGGTAGCGGTGTGGAATGAGCTTCCAGTGGAAGTGGTGGCAGCAGGTTCGTTGGTATCATTTAAAAATAAATTGGATAGGCATATGGATGAGAAGGGAATGGAGGGTTATGGTATGAGTACAGGCAGGTGGGACTAAGGGAAAAAAGTTGTTCGGCACGGACTTGTAGGGCCGAGATGGCCTGTTTCCGTGCTGTAATTGTTATATGGTTATATGGTTATATCATTGGATCATTGACCTTGGATCACTCTGCGGTCTACTTCAAAGTGACTCCATAACCACTTTCAGCTCCCTCCCCACTTCTCAAACCTCCTGTCCCTCTGTTGTTCCCATCTGCAACCACCCTCCTTATTTGGTTCCTCTCTTCCATTCCTATCAGATTCCAGAATTTGCACCCTTTTGTTCTCTACATCACTCTTCAGCCTTCTTTCCTACACTTATTGCCTATCAACCCCTCCTCACCTGGATCTACCTACCGCTTGCCAGCTCTTGCCTCACCCCTCCTCCCTACCGCTTTTTACTGGCAACATCCCCTCTACTCTTTCAGCGCAGATGAAGGGTCTCAACCCAAAACATTAACTGCCCATTTCCCTCCGCAGATGCCGCCTGACCTATTGTATACCTCCATCAACTATCCTGTCTTTGCTTCAGATTCCAGCATCTGCAATCTCTTGTGCCTCGGACTTGTACACCAATCGTTCCCTTCAGTGCCTCTACCTTAGACCTTCAGTGCCTCCACATTGGACCTTCAGTGCCCATTCTCACTCTTTCCTCACCTTTAATGATTAATGAATCAAGAGGTTTTAATATCCTTTACACCCAGTCAATTAGATTTGAAGTGTGGCACCTATTACAACATCGGAAAAGGCAATTGTGAACACAACACATTCCTGCAAAACCCCTATGTGATCCCCAGAGGATCTGCTTGTAAAATCAGTTTAGTTTAGTTTATTAGATAACCAGACATAACAGTGCAAGCGTAAGTACAGAGTGCAACCTATACAAAGTCCACAGTAGATAGTAGCTGAGGCTGTGTTGTGGTTAGGAGTCTGATGATTGATGGGGAAAAGCTGCTCTTGAATCTTAAATGAACGGTTCTCAGGCTCCTGTACTTACTTCCTGAAGGTAGCAACAAGATTAGCATGTGACTGAGGTGGTGTGGGTCTTCGATGTTTTTGTCTGCTTGTGTGAGGCGATGCTACCTGTAGATCCCTGCGATAGTATGGGAGGTCTATACCCATGATGGTCCGGGCAATGCCCACCACTTTCTGCAGCCTCCTTTGTTCTTGGAGGTTGGAGTCACTGAAGCAGGTCGTGATGCAACCAGTCAGAATACTCTCTACTGTATGCCTGTAGAAGTTTGATAGAGTAATCTCCTCAATCTTATGAGGAAGTAGAGGCAGTGTATAGCTTACTTTGTAATTGTTTCAATGTGCTGGGCCCAGGATATATCTTCAGAGATATGGTCCCAGGACATAACTCTGTGACATTGCTGATGCCCTTTACATGGTGACTCTTTGTATGGTATGCAAAACAAAGAATTTCACAGTGACATGTCACACGTGATAACAAAGTATCAATCAATAAATCAGGGCTCAGGATTTATCATGGGACGCTGGTGCTGTGAGGGAGCAGCTTCCTCCCTGCATTTGCAGTAAGGTGTGAGGGGCATACAGCTTGCCCAGTGACCGTATACAAGGAGAGGGTCATTGAGCAACCCAGGCCAGTTTGCCAGTAGCTGGGCAGCTGCCAACTTGCCAACCATTCAGCCGAGTGTGTCTGTCAGATATAGATCAATATTTTGGCTGGCAGAAGCACCATCCTCAATCCCCTCAACCATCCTCTCCCCACTACATGTCATGCTTTTCCATCTGGAATTAATTGGAATTAGCGCTGGTGTGTCACCACAGGGCTTCTGTTAGTTCCATGGGGCGAGTGGGGAGTGATGGGGGAAATGGCTGAGGGAGTTGGAGGGAGGGCTGAAGAGGTTCGAACCTTGCCTCGTCATTCATCTTTACTCTCCCGCACCCCATTCCTTGCACAGGCGGGCATTGACGTCAGCATCAGGAACACCTACAGCCAGACAGCCCTGGACATTGTCAACCAGTTCACCACCTCGCAGGCAAGCAAAGAGATCAAGCACCTACTGAGAGGTAAAGAGGGGAGGGTCAGAGGTCTGTAGGCTTGTCAAGCACACTCCCGGGGGACCGTGGGGATGGGGCTTTTGAGATAGTGCTGAAAGAATGCTGGAATGGAACTGCGGGAATGTTGAGATGGAGCACGGGGATGTTGGCAGTGTACGTACGTCAATGTGTGGGATAGACGCAAAATGCTGGAGTAACTCAGTGGGACAGGCAGCATCTCAGTCTGAAGAGGGGTCTCAACCCGAAACATCACCCATTCCTTCTCTCCAGAGATGCCGCCTGTCCCGCTGAGTTGCTCCTGCATTTTGTGTCTACCTTTGGTGTAAACCAGCATCTGCAGTTCCTTCCCACACACTCAACGTGTGGGATGTTGGGATGTCCCTGTGAGAAGAGTGTTGGGATGTTGGGAGTGTGATGTGGGATTTGGGGAACAGAAGTGGGAATATTAACCGCCTCTTACAGAAGATTATAAAAGCATCACGTGGATTCTTAGAACTGACTAAAGTGTGTAATAGACAAATGACAAGCTGCCAAGCCGTCCACTCCAACCAGCGAGATGCTCTGTGCTGCGGGTGCCCAGGGAGTGGGCGTCTCACTCTTTCATGCCTCCTCTCATTATCTGACTTTCTCTTTCCGACAGAGGCCTCGGGAGTTCTCCAGGTCCGAGCCCTGAAGGATTGTTGGAATATTCACGACCTCACCTCGCTCAACATCAGGGCAGGCGATATTATCACGGTGAGCAGCCCTGGCATTGCGTGACCTGCAGCAGGTCGGATGTACATCAACCTACCTGTGAGCCTCGGCTCGGTGTAATCCCAGCCCCAGTGCAACCTGTATTGTATATACCTGATATTGTTCCCATATTGTATATACCGAACGTATTACATCAAAGTGCATGGACACAAAATGCTGGAGTAACTCAGCAGGACAGGCAGCTCTCTGGAGAGAAGGAATGGGTGACGTTTTGGGTCAACACCATTCTTCGAACATCAAAGTGCATGCCTCTTTGTATACTACACATCATAACAATTCTCCAGGGTATATTTCAGAGAATAGCAGGCTCCCTATGTACACAACAGGGTTCCCTGTCTGTATTATATGAAATAGCACGCACCATGCCTGTATTACACAAAAAAGCAAGCCTCTGGGGATCTGAGCTCCCTCAGTATATTACTATTAATAACATCCCCCCCCACCCCCCCCCAATCTATATATTACTGAGAGCAGCAGGCCTCTTTCTGTACTACAGGCACCAGTCTTCTCACTGAGTCCGTATAGTGCTCCTTGTGTATATTATAGATTATAACAGGCCACTGCCTATACTACAGTCTCACTACATATTCCACAGCATGTAGCATCCTTTGGTGCACCAGACCAGGCCTGCTGTGAAGCTCATATTTATTTGGAGTAAACTTGTGCCTCTATTAAATGGATTAACAGCAGTTTCTCTTGTATCCCAGTGTATTCCAGGCTGCCCTTGGGTAGAGAGAGTACTTGACTGTGTATTCAGTGGCAGCTTCCTGTGGTATGACAATTTCAGTCGTAAACTCTCACTATATCATGCTCTGCTCAGTCAGTGCAGCTACCTTCCTCTGTGCCACCGACACTTCCTTGACTGTCTGCGGTCAGTGACTTGGTCTGTCGCTCTCTCCCTGTGGCAGGTTCTTGAGCAGCACGCTGATGGGCGCTGGAAGGGGCACATTCACGACATCCAGAAGGGGACGGACTGCGTCGGCTATTTCCCCCCATCCATTGTTGAGGTGATCAGCAAGCGATCAGGTCAGTGCTCTTGCCCAGCTAGGGCATGGGGGAAAACATTATTCACTCTCACACAGGTGTTCTGGATCCTGCGATGTAATCACATTCAGGTGTAAGATGGCTAGACTTTTGTTGGATACGGATGTAGAAGCTAGTGGAAACGGACTGTGATGTAGATTAAATGGAACTGAATCCAACACTCGGTGCCTGCTGGGGATATAAAAGGATGCAATTTGTTTCCATTGTAAGGATATCAATTCGGGACTAAGTTTTCGGATGTAGTCTAGTTAAGTCCAGTCATCTGCACAAGTGCAGTGCAATACAGCTACAATGAAAATGTTGCTTGCAGCAGCAGCAGCAGCAGCAGCAGCACATGCACATACTCAGACAACACACAAAAACACAAATTATACACAATTTACACACATATTCTTCAAGACAATAAAAGGAAAGAAATTGTGCAAAAACACAACATTAGTGTATAAACATAATTAGAAAAACAAGCCCACAGTCGTGCAGGAGGTGATCCGTAGTGTTTCATTGTCGAGGTAGGATTAGGGTTGCGTAGATCCGTTCAAGAACTTGATGGTTGCAGAAAAGTAGCTGTTCCTGAACCTGATGATGTGTGAGTTCAGGCTTCGGTGCCTCCTGTGAATGGTAGCAGTGAGAAGAGGGTATGGCCTGGATTCTTGATGACAGAGGCCGCCTTGTTGATGGGCAGGGAAGGACAGTGTCCTTGATGGACTGAGCTGAGTCCACCAAACTGTGCAGTCCCTTGCTTTGGAATTGCTGTATCAGGCCCTGATGCAACCAGTCAGGACACTTTATACCATGCCTTTGTAGAGGTGTGTTGGCATTTTCAGTGACATGCCGAATCAAAGAAGGTTGTGACGTTGGCACACCTTCTTCGTAGTTCCTTCTGTGTGCTGGGCCCAGAAAAAAGTCATCTGAGATGTTAATGCCCTGGAATTTGAAGCTGCTAACTCACTCCAACCCACTAATAAAAACAGGTGTGTGGTCTCCTGACTTACATTTCATGAAGCCAGCAGGATGAGTTTCTGAGGCTCCTGTCATCTCAGTAGCCTGGCAAGGATCACGTGTCCCATTTGGCCACTGGCCAGGCTGGCTACCCGAGCCCCAGAGTTGCCAATGCATCCATTCCCAACTAATTGAAAGGTGCGGCCCCTGATGTGGTCTGGCAGAAGAGTAGGAGAACCAGCAGAAGCGCTCTGAGTCTGAACTGGGAACGGCCTTCATCCACTCTGCCTGGGCCCCAGGGACCACTCAATCCTCAGAGTTACCTTGGCCTGGGGACCATGGACCAGAAACCCAGGGCTGTGATTAACCTGGTCTAATTGTCTTGCTCCCATGTCTCAATCACGTTCTTATGCAGTTGCAGCAAAAAAAAACAACAAAAAACTGCCAGGAAATAGACAGGCAATCTTTCATCATTGGGACCTTTCTTCAGACTCCCTCCATAGATGCTGCCTGAGCCGCTGAGTTCCTCCAGCAGTTTATTTTATTGCTGAAATTTATAGCATTGGCACTCTCTGGTGTCTTCATATCCAGTCGCAGTTGTATAAAATATTGGTTGGACTGCACCTAGAGTATTGTGTACTATTGTGGTCAACACACTACAGGAAGGATGTAGCAAACATGTATTATATGGTGTCACAGTATTGCTGGGGATAGGTCTCCCACTGTACAGTGGTGTACAGTGGTGGGGACAGGATTTCCACTGTATAAAACTGGGGTGCAACGGGTCTGTCACTGTATAACACAGGTAGAGTACTGGTGGGTCGAGTCTGTCAGTATATAACATGGGCATCATTGGTGAGGATGTATCTACCCCTGTATTACACTGGGATATTTTCTATTGGAGAATTCTGGGAAAGGGAACAAGAATTGGGAGGACCAGAGGTGAGAGGGAGAGAGAGGAAAACACAGGAGGTAAGGGTTACTTGAAATTGGAAAATGTGCTGTTCATACCTTTAGTTAGCATTGGTGACCTAATCCCCTGTTTGGACCATTCTCCCTGCTATGTGCAACTGTGTTACCCTTCATCGTCAGATGGTTTAACAATGAATAGTAGTGTCACCTCTGAGTTGATACCGGCTGTCATTCGACTAGTTTGAAGCAAAAGTTAGTAGGGGTTGAACGGCTCACTCACAAAAAGGGAACGTGAGTTGGTTCAGTTCAAGTCCTCAGGAGATTCTATAGATAGAGCTCTAGGGGCTAGTGAAGTCATGGGGGGAAGGCAGGCATAGGTTATTGATTGGGGATAATCAGCCATGATAACAATGAATGGCGGTGCTGGCTCGAAGGCCGAATGGCCTCCTCCTGCACCTATTTTCTATGTTTCTATGAGAAACATGAACTATTAGTCAAAGAATCTATGGTGGCAGGGATTGTTGAGAGGAAAGTAGGGGGAATAAATGGATTAGGGTAGGATTAGTGTAAATGGTGGTTGATGGTTGGCACAGACGTGGACCAAGGGCTTGTTTTTTTATAACTATCTCTCTCTATGATTAATACTCTGGTGAGGAACGGCCACTTAGTAAGGCTTAGTAAGGCTGAACCATATCCTAGCAATGCCATGGCTATTAGGGGATAGGGGAATGGACAGGTGGTGATAGGATAGAGTTGTACGATTGCAACTGTGGAGCAGTGATGGTCTGATTGGGCTGCCTGTTGTGCCTTCTTTGTATCCAGGCACCCTGACTCGTCATGCCTCAGTGCCTCCTCACCAGCGCCAGCTCTTCCCCAAGACACACCAGCACAGCTCGATCACCTCACAAACCGACGAGACGCAGCAGCTCTACCAGCAGATGTACTCGCAGACTCTGCCCACCCATCGCACCTTCAAATACCCGGCCTTCAGTCGGACCAGTCACAACAACGACAACAGCAAGGTGTCTGAAGGTAACCCAACGTCCAAGGCACTAGCTAGCACCGTGGGATTTCAGATTCCCAAATAGCTCTCCAGTAGCTTGTGAAGATGGGAAGAAGTGTGGGAACAGGAATGGCCCACTCAGCCCATTGAGCATACTCCCCTGTTCATACTTCTGAAGAAAGGTCATCGACCTGAAACATTAACTCTGTTTCTCTTTGCCTCACCTGCTCAGCATTTGTAGCATTTTCTGTGTTATTTCTGATTTCCAGCAATTGCAGGTGGAGGTGTTGGCCCACTGCACTTGTCCTTCTTGGTGGTCAAGGTCAGAGATCTGGGAGGCGCTGTCAGAGTAGGCTGGGCAAGTAACTGCAGCACATTTTGTAGATGGTCAACAGTGCAGAGGGTTGAATGTTTGGCGGAGAGGATGACTTCTTCTTCTTGCGTATGGCGTGCACAGCCTAAAGTTGCAGGACAACTTGTTCTATATTGATCATATTTGATTGTGCACGCCGAGTTGATTGCATTCGTTGAAACGGGGCGGATCACGTGAAGGTTGCAATCTCCCCCCCCCCCCCGTAGAGGATGATGAGTGGGCAGCTTTGTGTTGAGTTCTTCAAAGTTGTTGGAGCTGCACTATCCAGGCAAGTGAAGGGTCATTCATGACACTCCTGACTTGTGCCTTGTAGATAATAGAAAGGCTTTAGATGCCAGGAGGTGAGTCAGATGCCCAGTTATTTAGCAGCATTTGTGGTCAAGATACATTTATGTGGGTGATTCAGTTGAGTTTCTGCTCAGTGCTGACATCCAGGATGGGTTCTTGGTTTAAATGTGGGTCTCCTGAACAACCTGGGAAAGTGACCTAGTGTTCTGAGTGGTTGTTCTAAATGGGAGAGCATGATTTCTTAATGATGCACTCAGACCTTTTGGTTGTTGTTTTATATTAGCATGAAAAACGTAGACCGATTGGGTGTTCTTGTCTGTGGTAGGGAATGGCATGGACCTCTCACTCTCCACAGCCCACCTCTTTGCACCTGCTGAGGATATCTGGGTCCTCAGAAAGCCAGATCTCGGTAAGCATTCTGCTTGCTGACCTGCTCATCCCTGCTCCCGTGACATCTCCTAATGTACTGGAGCAACTGTGAACATTGTCTTGCCACAGCCAATGCTTCTTGTTCAGTGTGCAGAATACTGAGTCTTTGCTTCTGCCCACCCTTCCCAATCCCCTAATGTCATGGAGTGGGATATACTTTACCTGCCTCTAACTGCTCGCTCCCTCCCTTTACCTATCCCGCTGAGCTCTTGTCTAATGATCCCAATTGTGCTTCTAAAGTAAATAAAGCTCACCCTCTATTGAAATCCCCCCTTTCCCATTAATTGTCATCCATAGTTTATTTTTAAGAAATGCAAAGGAAAAGGACTAAGAATGACAGTGCTATAGACAGAGGGTGAGATAAAACGCACAGGTTATAATATGCCACGGAATGGGAAACTGAACTCTTCATAGAAGGAAAGGACCCGTGATGGAGGTGGGGAGTTGTGTTCTCAGTAAGAATGAGTCAAGAAAAGGACTTCAGTCTCTATTTCAATGCAGGATTTATGGAGAAAGGGGAGTACAGGATGAGGCATTTGGAGACTAGGAACAGAAGATTCAGAGGACCACTGACCTTGCCTGCCAGGTCTCTATTGCATCTGTGTCCCTTTATGCCGAGGTATTTCTCCGTCCCCTGAGTGTACAAGAAGCAAGTCTGTGAGGATGGGGTACCAGTGCCATACTCAGCTCCTCGCCAAGCCTGTTTTCCATCCATCCTCACACTCTATTTTCTATAGTAAATGCTGGAGCTCTGATGTTGAACAATTTGCAACATTTAAACTTATTAGTAATCCGAGAAGTCTTCACTTCAGTAAACCTTCACCGTGTGTTTTTAAGGAATTTGGAAAGGCTCTATATATGGAAAAAGGGAATGTTCAGGCAGTGTTTTACACAGCGAACGTATTTAAATGCTTGATAAGATCAATGAATAGAGTATCGCTTAACACGGGAAGATATCCCAGGAGGTAATACAATATATTGATGAGAATAGGATAGCAAGTCAAGGATTTAGGGGAACAATACATTTGGTCATTCACAGTGTGAGTCAGGTGTGAAGGAGAGGAGGTGGAGGAGTATACAGAGTATTCCACTGGGTTGGGTTGTAGTTCTGTGTTACTCGGTGGAGGTATGTTTATCATCCTGCACTCACCTGAGACGGTGGAAGCAGGCTTCAGTTTAACTCATCTGACAGAAAGCACCACTGACCTCTGGAGTACTCCCACAGGGCAGGTTACGTGAGGAAGTCTATGGACCGGGGATTGCACCAAACTGAAACAAATAGCCGTGTGGGTAGATTGTTGTTTTGCTTCGTGTCTTTCCACCGATCTGAGTGCCAGTGCTGAAGGCTTACAGCTAGTCGGAAGTAAACGGCCTCAACATCGTTTCCCTCTGTTTGCAGGTGACAGGAATAGCGTGGGCAGCACAGGAAGTGCGGGCAGTATTCGCAGTGCCGGCAGTGGGCAAAGCACTGACAGTGCCAATGGACAGACTGCCAGCAACAACGGCAAGGTACGGGAGTGTGCTGCTCGTCAGCAAAACACTGGCATGTGATTAAGACTGGACGATCAAAGTCGCCACAGCCAGACATAAAAACAGCTTTTTTCCATGAGCAGTAGCTCTACTCAACAGCCAAAATGTCTGTTGCCTCTTTTACTCTGGATACTTTATTTTCACATGTTTAAATTATAATGTTTTATTTTTTTAATTATCTGCTGTATATCGTGTTTTTATACATCTGCCAGCAAAGCACCAAGGCAAATTCCTTGTATGCATACATACTTGGCCAATACATTTTTAATTCATTTTTTTAAATTCAATGTGAAAATAGCCACTGGACCCTGCAAGTCCAACCTCTACATTTGTAGATTCAAAGCACATCTCAGTGCATCCAAGGTACACAAATATGCTGGAGAAACTCAGTGCATCCATCTCCCTTCTCTAGGAAGCTGTGGGGCAGGAAACCGGTGACAAGGTGGGGTGGGTTACATGGTGCGCAATAGGTTTGGGATGGGGTTGGTCATGGCATTGGTGGGTGATGGGGTTAGTGGGGTTGGTCATTTGGGTCATGGCCTCTGCAGTTACTTTGAAACTCCCAGAAAGGATTGAAGCCTCTCCAGCTTGCTGTTAGCCCCCTCCATTGTCCACAGGTGTCCAAATTCAGTACAGTTCCCACCTTGACCGTCAGCCTCAGCATCTCCACAGACTCTGATCCCCTCTGTCCACCTGGCCAGTCCTTGAGTGTGTTTTCCCCCTCCCCCTTCCATGGTTGGACAACCCCAGCCTTGTCATTGGACTAGCCAGTGGTTATTTCATCCTATTTCTATCAGTTGCCTCCGGTTCATGGATTGTCAACTGCACTCTCTCTGCAACAGAAACAGTGCCCCATCTGCCCCCACCCAACAGCAACTGGTCGACTAATGGCTTTTATGTGGCCAAAGGTTATACGGGAGTAATCATCTAATTCCAGAACAATGCAGAAGCAGACTCTCCCTGTTTCTCCATTCACTCGCCTGCTATTTTTGCCTCCATACCCCCTGAAACTCCTCCTCACCCTCTCCCCTCCTCCCTCCTCCCCCCCTCCCTCCAATCTCCTTCCCCCCTCCCTCCTGTTCCCCTTCTCTCCCCCCTCCCTTCCTCCTCCCTCTTCCACTCCACATACTGCAATTCCTTACTTTCCGCCTGCCCTCCTCCTTGCTGTAATTCAGGGCTTGGGCTGAGGACAGGTGACAGTACAGACACACATGGCAAAATAAAACAGCGGCAGATATTCTGGTTGTTTTCATCAGAGAGGCCAATGGACTGACGCGATGCATCTACCTGTATTTGCTTTGCTTTCATGCAGGCAGCGCCCCCTGGTGGGGATCCGGAAGCCTGCATCAGTATAGAAGGTCCCAGCCAACAGGTCGACCAGTCTGCAGGTAAGAGCCAATCTGGGTCTTGATTCATGTTATTCCAAACACCTCCCACTCAGACCTAGCCGCTGGGATTTGGTACATGGAGAGGTTTCATTGTCTAATGCATGGAAATAAAAAGATGCCTGCTTGGGCCAGTAGACAACGGGCTGTGGTGGGCTGGGAGAGTGGAGCACCCGAGGCCCAAGTGTTGTGTTCCCTCATGCAAGCTCCGTTCTTTCAGAGGCCTTCTTTGCAGAACGCACCACACGCAGGTAGACACCAGGTGCTGGAGTAACTTAGCAGGTCAGGCACCATCTCTGGAGAAAAAGGATGGGTGATGTTTTGGGTCGGAACCCTTCTTCAGACTGAAAGCAGAAGGGTGGGAACTAGAGGTAGGAGATGACCTATTGGCTAGGGAATCGTCATCTGTTTCCAGACATGGATTGTTCTGGCCTTTAGTTACCTTCAGTTCCCTCCCCTCTACTTTCAGTCTGAAGAAGGGTTCCGACCCAAAACGTCACTCATCCTTTTTCTCCAGAGATGCTGCCTGACCCACTGAGTTGCTCCAGCACTTTGCATGTACATCTTCGGTATAAACCAGCATCTGCAGTTCCTTCCGACACACCACACGCAGGAGTAGGGTCAGGGTTCTGGAGACTGGATATGTCAAGGAATGGAAGTGAGGTTGAGAGTTACTGCTGAGCAATGGTGGGAGAATTGGGAATGGGAAGGATCGGGGAAAAGTTCAACTGCCTGGAGTGGTGGTGACATGCTCAGGGTGCAGTAGTTGTGGGAGTTGGTGGTCAGGGTGGGGATTGCAGGCAGATCGGTGGTGAGGAGCCCTCCACAAGTGGGTAGTCAAGAGTGGGGGAAATTATAGCGTTTGGGGTGAGTCACCAGAGCAGTAAATTGAGCCTTAAAATGGAGACACAAGAAACTGGTCTGAAGAAGGGTCCCTCCCGATCCAAAACATTGCCTATCCATGTCCTCCAGAGAAGTTTCCTAACCCACTCAGTTACCCCAGCACTTTGTGTAATGACAATAATTTGAGCCTCTTGGGCAAGGTTTGCAAAATTTGTGGGGGTGTGTTAGGGTGGAGTGGCACAGTGCGATCCCAAGTGAGAACTGGCCGGGTGCTTCTTTGGGCAGTGCAGTCTCTGAACCACATAGGTGGCTTGAAATGTCAGCTCAGGTTTCTGACCTGAGTCTCGAACCAGCGTAAGAGTGTTACTAACTGAGCCACGATCGATATTCAGAAGCGAATTGATGATTTGAAATACATCCACTTTCCGCTCCTTCCCCTAGCCCCCCCCCCTTCTCACTCATTCCTCTTCCCTTTCCACTCACTCCTCCATTTCTATCTTCTCTCTCCCCTTCAACCCTCTCATTCCCTCCTCTCTCCTCCACCCATCCCTTACCCTCCCCAGCTTCACTTTCCTCCTTCCCTCCCTTTGTCCCTTTCTAACCTTCCCAATTTCCCTGCCCTTCCTCAACTCCCCTCACTTCCATCTTGTTCTCTGGTTTAGTTGTACGCATTGACCTGTTGGAACCACGTTCACATGTGGCTCTTATCTGCAGTGCTCCCACGATGGGTTAGTCTGGGACAGGGAGGGTGTGCAGTCTGTGGGCTGCAGGGATGCCAGACGTGGTTATGTTGTCTGCCAGCACTGCTGCTCCACCCCATGTTCCAAACACTGTTTGCCCCAGGTCTTTCATCCTTTAACTGCCTAGTAAGTTGACAGCTCTAATTTACAACAACTTGCAATGGCTTGTCTCTGGGTGGGAGGTGTGACAGGTGCAGAGAGTTTACTTGCCTTCTCTACTCCCAAGGGCTGAACATCGCGATATGTTCAGAAAGTCATATTTTTGCATCTTCACACCATCGTTTCCCCTCTCCTGAAACCCCAAATCGCGCAGCCACTGATTTCTGATATGCTCTGTCTTTTCTATTTCCACATACGCCTAGAATGCAACTGTTGTATCTTGCTCTAAATGCTTGCTTCTCAGGCCCTGGGGCTGAGGGTTGCATCGGTGGGATGCAGGCAATTTGCCCAGCTCAGCTGCTGATGCTGGGGAGATAGGTGCTGAGCTGGGTGGGGGAGTTTGTGCTTCGAAACGCCCAGCCAGAGCCAGCGATGCAAAGTGTGCCCTGGGGGTCTGGTGGGAGGTCAGACCCCACACCATGCAAACCAAAGATTATAGAGGAGCAAGATAGACCACTCCTCGAAAAACGCGTAGTATGACGTGTGTGATTGTCGACGCCATTTTATTGAGCATTTTATTGGGCTGTCATGGCGTCCTCATCTAAATCTTCATCTCACTGCTCCGCTATCAATTGTTCTAATCGTAAATCTAAACGACCAGACCTGTCATTCTTTAGGTTCCCCGATAAAAAAGAAAGGTTAGAAAATATTATTATTATTTTTTGTCGATATTCTGTCGTGAAAATGTTATTTTCTGTTCTCCCACCAACGGCCATTGTGAAACTAGGTTTGTCGGTACATTAGAAAGTTAGTAGACTTATTTTTAATAGATCTTTACTTACCACTATAATAAAGACAATTTTAACACTTCTGTACGTTTTTGGTTTTGTTCTTGTAAGGGATTGGTCTCCAAAATATGGCCCGCGGGACACATTGGGCCCAGTGGCCACGAGATTTTTCGAGCTCAGATTCAAGTCCGAGAACGCAGCGGCTGTTACCCGTTATGTCCCTCGAATTGTCGAGACATCACAAGCAAAGATCACAAGCCCGCCATGAAGAAGGGTGCAATCAAAGATTATACAACTCTGCTCTATCATCTTTGGGTGCAATGGTGGGCCGTGGCGTTTGGCGGCGGCGGTTGCAATCAAAGATACTAGAGGAACTGCTCTATAATCTTTGGTCGGAATAGGACGGCTGAACGTTATAACATGCTATCGTTCCACCCTCCCTCTCCCCCTTCTCCCTCTCCCCCCTTCTCCCTCTTCCCCCTTCTCCCCTTCTCCCTCTCCCCTCTCGATCCCTCTCCCCTCTCGATCCCTCTCCCTTCTCTCGATCCCTCTCCCTTCTCTCGATCCCTCTCTCCCCGCGTGTCGCTTAAAGAAATGGCGGCCGTGACGTTCCGTCACGTACTACACGTCAGTCCATTGGATTTCGGAGGAGTGGTCTATCTTGCTCTGCTATAAGATCTTTGATGCAAACTGGAATGGACAATGCAGCCTATTGCTTGAATTGAACGATTTATGCACAGGCCTGCCAATGTCACCCACTGGCTAGCTCACATACTGTGAGAGAAGTGCATCTCAGACATGTCTGCTGCTGATGGGGTGGGGAGAGGGGTGGGTGCACCGTGCAGTGAGTGAGGAAGGGCTTGTTAAAGTGCCGCCAGATTGGCAACGCTGTTGTGACTTCCTAGTGACAGGGAGGCTGCTAATTCCCAGAGATCATGTTTCAGAGATAAAATGTCCAATTGGCTGCCGGGAGTGGAGCCACCTTCCTTTGACAACGGGCTTGCAATCCGCACCACTGGTCCCCAGGCTTGTGTGAGGCAGTGCTCACTGACACACCGAGCTCTGGAGAGAATCGGTCACTGAGGCTCTGGGGCACCTGTCCGAGCCAGACACTGGTCCCGCTGAGGAAGGAAGGACCGCACTCCGATCAGAGCAAGGCCGGGCACAGGCCTGTGTGTTGCCAACAGCTATGACGTTTGCCCCTCAGCCTCTGGTTTGTGCTTTCATCATGTTTTTTTAAAATCAAAATGAGGGGTAGAACTGTAAAATGAGGTTAAAACTGTAGAGAGGTCAGGGCTCTCGCTTAACTTTTTTTCCCTGTTGCCAGCCGGGCAACCTTGACAGCTTTTTAGGTTGCCAAATGACAGTTTAGGTGGTCATTTAAGATGGTCTGCATGAAGCGTGTGATAATGTGCTTGGATGAAGTGCGTAGTTACCAGTTGGAATTATGCTCAATGAAGCATTCACATAATATGTTCAAGAAGGAACTGCAGATGTTGGAAATCGAAGGTAGACAAAAGTGCTGGAGAAATTCAGCGGGTGCAGCAGCATCTATGGAGCAAAGGAAATAGGCAACGTTTCAGGCCGAAACCCATCAGTCATCAACCCATCGGCCCGAAACGTTGCCCATTTCCTTCGCTCCATAGATGCTGCCGCATCCGCTGATTTTCTCCAGCACTTTTGTCTACATTCACATATTATTTCTGCTTCAAATAAAGTCACAAACTAAACATATTCACCAATCAAGACATTATATATACCACAATGACATGCAGAAAAATTATAATACAATATCTCAACTCTTTTTACATATTGCAATTGATGCAAGCATGTTTTCTGTGAAGGACCGAAAATTACCATGACATGGCCATAGCATGGGTCGTTATTGCTATTGGCACAGAAACACTCTCACTTCCCACATAATTTATCCACAACAAAACATACAGGTTGCAAGGAAATTTCTAAAGGTATTATATGATAATAGCTGTTAAAACCGACTATACCCTTCTGACAGGTTAAACATTACACTAACTGACAAGAGATGGCCAAAGGACATAACTGCAACAAATGTTCTTTTGGTAATATGTTTAAAGGTGTCAAAACAAATAATAACATTGGGAATTAAAACACATTTGATTGCATTCCGTCATCAAACATAGTCAATGTTCGCTCTGAAGACCATGAAGCACAATAGGGTCAGGGTGTGTGTGAATCAGTGCGGGGTGGATAGATGGCGGGTGGGGGGGGGGGTTTGAGAAGGCAATTGGTGCGGAATGGATGGATTGAGGCAGGTGAATTAGTACGTGTTGGTTGGAGTATGTAAAATTGTGAGGGGAGATGTCAGTGGTGTTGAATGGGGGGATCAGTACGGGAAGGATGGGGGCGATCAGTACAGGATGAATGAGGGTAGACAAAAATGCTGGAGAAATTCAGTGGGTGAGGCAGCATCTATGGAGCTAAGGAAATATGCAACGTTTCGGGTCGAGACCCTTCTTCAAACTGTTCCTCCCATTCTTCTTGAATGGGGGGGATCAGTACAGGATAGATTGGGGGGGGGTCAGCACAGGATGAATGGGGGTGGATCAGTACAGGATGAATTGGGGGGGGGGGTCAGGACTGCGGATCGGAGGGTCTGTGCAGGATGAATGGGAAATCACTACAGGATGAATGAAGGGATCAGTATAGGATGAATGGGGGATCAGTACGGGATGAATGAGGGGATCAGTACAGGATGCATGAGGGGATCAGTACAGGATGCATGAGGGGATCAGTACAGGATGAATGGGGGATCAGTAAAAGATGAATGGGGAGATCACTACAGGATGGATGGGGGGAGAGAAGTGCAGGATGGATGGGAAGGGGGGTCAGTACAGTATGAATTGGGGGACCAGTGTAGGATGGGTGGGACGGGCGGGTGGGCAGGAGAATCAATGCGAGGTGGGTAGGGTGATTAATAGATTGGGGGATGGGGAGGGGAGGACATGGGATGTCAGTGAGGACTGAATAGAGGAGGAGGGAATGGGGATCAGTGCGGGATGGAGAGGAGGGGTTCCAGGATAAGAGGGGTGGAGGGGGGCGTACAAGAGAGAGAGAGAGAGAGTGAGAGAGGGTGGGGTGGAAGATGCAGAGGAGGTGGGGAGGAAAGAAGGTCAGCGCTCCTGGGACAACACCAAAGTGGGTTGGCGGTTGGGATCTCCTCGCCACCGCCTCCCCTCCTCCGCCAGCCGACTGGAAGGTGCGGGGCCGAGCGGTGCAGCTCAAAGATCCTATAGCTATAGGATCTGTCGTGCAGCTGCTTCAGACGGCGGAAGGAGACCTCCGCCTCCTCCTCCCTCCTCCCTCCTCCCGGCCTCGGCATGCAGGAGGGATTGTAAAAGCCCCGTTGGCGGATTTGCAAGCAGCCGCCATTATCAGGGCGATAGCGGCCAAAGATCTTATAGCGCAGCTTTGATAGTGGCCACAAATCCGCCAACGGCGCTTTCACAACCCGTCCCGCACGCCGAGGCCGGGAGGAGGGAGGAGGGAGGAGAGGGAGGTTCCTTCCGCCGGGTGGGGTGCGGGGGGATGAGGCGATGGAGCCGCTATCGCGGCCGCTGTTGCTGCTGTTCGGGGCCGTCATTCGCTCCGACACTTCGTCACCACGCACCTAGTATCTTTGCCCCATAATCAAAGATACTAGACGAATACAGCCGCCGCCGCCGACACGAAACGTCACGTTCCTATTCTCCAGAGATGCTGCCTGACCCGCGGAGTTACTCCAGTTTTTTGTGTCTATCGGTATAAACCAGTATTTGATTGTCAAGCCGGGCAAAATGAGTCGGCATTTAGGTTGCCCGGCTGCACTTTGAGTGGTCAATGGCACCCGGGCAACCTCTAATTTCGAGCCCTGGAGGTGGCTAAACTATCAGTGTGACAGGGTTAAGCAAAGCAAGAGAGTGAACAGTGGACTGCCAGAGTACAGAATCCTATCTTGTCACACACAGAGGCTAGAGGGTGAAATGGTCAAAGAGTTGTGCAGCACAGAAACAGGCCCTTCAGCCCAATGTCCTTGCCCTTCACCAGCCCCTTTTAACCAAATAGCCGTCTATTGTTTTGGACTGTCTAGATGCTTCATAAATGTCATAACCTGCCTTCATCCCGTATTCAGGCAGTGAAATCCAGACTCCAGCCACCCTATGAGTGAAAAGCATCCTTTGGCAAAACACTGGAATAGAAGTGCTGGTGGGGTGGGTACAGGAAGGAGAGGTCAGTAATACAACGTTTATTGCTGGTCCTTACAACGTGGGCAGTGTTGATAGTTTGGGACACTGCAGGTCTGGCCTGGTCTCTGGAAGATGCTATTTCACTACGAAGATGCTCGTCCACTCTGGACCCTCCTGAATGCAACATCCCTGAGGACCCTGTCTGGGAGAAGCCGATGGGAAGATACTGGTCTTGCTCACTCATTGCAGTGGCTGAGAGGAGAAATTTACTCCTCCAGCTCAGAATTTTATAGAGTGTAGAAAGCAGTTTAGAAGCTGAGGTATTTGCAGTTTGAGGCTAAATACAACAAAGTTGCATTCGCTCTGATCACCAGTCACTTCGAGTCATACAGTCTTACAGCGTGGAAACAGGCCCTTCAGCCCAACTTGCCCGCACTGGCCAACATGTCCTATCCACACTAGTCCCACCTATCTGTATTTGGCCCATATCCCTCTAAACCTGTCCTATCCATGTACCTGTCTAAATGTTTCATAAATATTGCGATAGTACCTGCCTCAAATACCTCCTCCGGCAGCTCGTTCCATACGCCCACCACATTTCTCAGGCTTTTCCCAGCTGCAATGTAATGTAGGCGCATGGCAATAAAAGGGGCAGCTGGCTGATGTTGGGGTAATTATCCAACAAGCTGTGGGAAGTGGAGATCAAAATAATTGCTGGAATTCTGAAATAAAAGCAGGCAATGCTGGAAATGCTTAGCAGGTCAGGCAACACTCATGGCGGGAGAAACCATTCAGGTTCTGATGAAAGATTACAGATCTGAATTGTTAATGGTTTTCCCTCCACAGATGCTGCCTTACCTGCAAATTGTCTCCAGCGTTTTCTGTGTTTATTTTCACCAGTTTGGAGAAGTGGCTTTGTTTCTGGTCAGGCAGTGGGCAGGATGGCCAGGCATGCCAACGACCCAGTCAGGTGCCTTCTGCCGGCCGTCCCGCTACCGACACCGATCACCCACCGCGCGGCACAGAGGTGGCATCTGGCTTCTGGCAGTTCCCACCGTTCAGCGGATGGCTCTGCCGAGATCCTCCGGCATGGATACAGGAGAGCCTGGCCTGTCTGCGGCATAAGGGGGTGGGCTTTGGAGGCTGTCGTAAGCTTCAGACCCCCATAGAACTATGCAGCATGGAAAGAGGCTCTTCAGCCCACCTTATCCACACCAATCAAGTTGCCATTCTGGGCCAATCCCATTTGGTTCATATCCTTCTAAACAATTCCTATTCATGTATTTGTCCGAATTTCGTCTAAAAGTCATCATTGACTCCATTTTGTCTCCAGCTTCTCCTGTTGGCTTATTGAAGATACAGAGTGAAAAGGTTTCCCTTGAGGTTCCTCTTAAACCTCACTGTGTGCCTGTGCCCTCTGGTTTTAGTATCCTCTATCCTGGGGAAAAAAAACCTGTTCATTTTATCCATGCCACTTATGATTTTCTACACTTCAATAATTGGGCAGTGGGCAACAATTAAATTAAGGTGGAAGCTGGCTACAATTTATTTTTAAATACTTTAAAAATGTGTACACTTTGCCATCCTACCGATTCTACCAGTGAATCTCTTCTGCATCCTTTGACATCCTTCCTGAGCTGGGTGACCAAAAAGCACACAGTACTCCGGGTGTGGTCTCACCATGGTTTGTTCAGCTGCATCATGATATCCCAACTTTTGTACTCAATATAGACATAGCATAACACTCATTGTACGCTGGCCCATCACTCACTCCCAGGGCAGGTATTACAATGGTTAAACACAGAGCAAAGCTCGCTCTATACTGTCTCATCTCACACTCCTAGGGCAGGGACAGCTTGGCTTCAACTAGAGTGAAGCTTCTTCTACACTGTCCTGGCAAATGTTCCCAGGACATGGTGTTACACAGGTTAAATATAATTATGAATTCCATAATTGGCATTCTGCGGAGTGCTTCCTTCTGCGTAACTGTAATTCTGTGTTGCTCGCAACTTTTCCAGGAGAAACCCCAAGGGACTGTGGTTGTGACATGCAATGAACAATTGCGTGCAGTGGACCTGTGCCAGTTGGATCTGGAATGAGACGACCAAATTAACTGCATTTGTGGTCTGTCAGGTAGCGTGGAGACTGCTGTTTCAGCGTGGGCTGGTGCCTCCGTCTTACTGCCGGTTTATCCTCTTTATAGGCATGCAGAGACTGCCAGACTTCCCCAGCTACAAGTCTGGAGAACAAGGATACACGCAACAGTTCATTCACCCCGACCAACTCCTGGAGGGCAAGGTGAGTGAACCAAGAAAGCCAGAACACTTCAGACATTAAACAATATTGCCTTTTGATTGAATTTGATTGCTTTGAAGGAATTAGGGTTTTGAAGCTTTGATTCCTAATCTTGACGGGAGTTGATGGGAATGTGGAGAGGATAAATACAGAATTGTGTTGGAATGGAGTGAATGAGTGTTTGATAATGAATGATGACTTAATGGGTCAATGGCTATAAATACACTTGTCCATACGTACATATCGTTCAGACGTACATGGTTGTAAATACAACTAAACATGAACACGCTTTTCTATGCAGATTGGCACACGAGAACACTACTATAGTTTATTGAACTATCTGACTGCATTTGGCATTCTTTGAAAAATATTTGAAATTTATTGATAATTTTGTACCCACACTATATAAAGAAGCACAATAATCTACCACCATTCATTGAAAGCTGTGATTGAGGACAGTCAAAAGCCCATAACTTTATTAAAAATCAAGAGAACTGAATGAAAATGTCAGTTATTATAGATTGAAGCATTCTGAAACAAATATAAAACATCTTACTTGGATGACCTGAAATTAAAGCCTATAATTAGTTACCTAATTGTAGCTAATTACAAAATTGACCGTTGTGACGGAAATAGTAATAAACACCCAGACTGCCTTGAAAATTCAAAAATGTGATATTCTGATCAAGATCAGAACTTTAATATTATTCTATTATATGCTGTATGTCCGTAACAGATAGGTAAATAAATTACAATTTCTAGCAACATCTAGAAACATCTACTTTCAATATAATCAAAATTATTATTTTTTGCACAATAAATGTGGCTAAAGCTGTTGTGTATATTTAGTATAAAAATATTGATTATACAATTACACAAAATATAGACGATATAGATGTTCTTATGACAAAAGAGGATTTAAATCATCTTGCGAGTGGGTGTTTCTGGATTGGAACGTTGCATTTGCGGTGAATTTGAAGCCCATATCGGCAGGAAAGACACTGCCAAGTCACATTTTTCGCAACGTAAAATTAGATTAAAGCCACCCCAGGAAGCAAGATTATATGTAAAATACACGACTTACCCTTTGTTTTGTCCCGTTTTTGCAATCCGTCACATTGTAGGCATTGAGGGCGTTAGAAGTCGCATTTTATTTTAATCAAACTATTAAATTGTACAGCGACTTAAAAACAAAAAACCAGGAACGTAAGTCCGATCGATTTTTCTTCATCGACTCGCAGCCCGAGGAAGTACCTCTCCGATAAGTGGTACAATTCTGCATTTTAATCCCACCCCCCCCCCAAAGGCGCCAAAGTCGCGCACACGGCCAGTGGCAGAACTGCAGCACTGCTGAAGGTAGGTATTCATCGCTACACAATGCCCCACCTAAGCTCATCCCATTTGTCTGTGTTTGGCCCATATCCATCTCCGTCATCCATGTACCATTTGTAGTATTTTGCGGAAAGTTGTTTCACTCAGAGATCCTGTGAGTACAAGAGTACACAAAAATGCTGGAGAAATTCAGCGGGTGTAGCAGCATCTATGGAGCGACGTTTCGAGCCGAAACACGTACGAGAAAATGTTTTTCATTAAACGACAGCTATTTTCATACAATCAGGTTTGGCATAGTTCACCAAATGAACTCCAGAGCCAGGGGTGTCCAACCTTTTTCGTCCTGCTTAACCCTGGCAACTTTAATAGCACATAACAATGTTATTTCACTTATTTATGAACAAATAATGATGAACAGATACCGTACCGGTATACCAGAACCAAACAATGAGAAAATTTATGTACAAATCCAGAATCAATAAATTTACCCCCTGGGTAGGCGAAATCATAGAGATATACAGCATGGAAAAGGGTCCTTTGGCTCACGGAGTCTGCACCAACCATCAATCATCCATTTTTACACTATTGCTACTCTGACCCATTTTGTTCTCCACACATCCCCACCAACTCCATCACTTACATGCCCAGCATGGACAAAAGCCAATTAACAGTCAACCTGCACAATTTTGGGTTCTGGAAGGAACATGGTCCACCCAGAGGAAACCCACACATACTTAGCAAGACATGCAAACTCCTCATAGATAGCACCCCAAGTCAGGATCAAACCTTAGTGTGAGGCAGCAACTGTGCTATCCTTATACTAGTGATCGGGTGTAACGGCATTGCCCCTTCTCTCTGCAGGACGCTGAAGCTATCTTTAATTGGCTGAGTGAATTCCAGCTTCAGCACTACACGGCCAACTTCATCAACGCTGGTTACGACGTGCCAACCATTAGTCGCATGACCCCGGAGGTGAGTACCAGGGAGCGGTGGAAACATCACCCTGCTGCCTGACAAAGCTCGTGACCAGGCTTCCCCCCAGTGGGCTCACAGGTGGGGAGCTTGTGAGTAGAGGCAATGGCCCAATGAGGCAGAGCAAGGCAAGGTCGAGGAGTGCAAGAGAGACTCTCTCAGCACTGGAGGGGTTACTTCAGCTCACCGTGACTGTTGCTGTGAGCTTTCCTCTTAGTCTGCTTTGATCAGCTGACGGGTTTGTGAGTGAGCATGTTGCTGAGGAAAAGACATTCTGGTGCATGCTGGTGAAGGGTAGTGGTGAAACTAGGTAAGATTCACCCCGAATAAATATATCTGTCGGGTTGCTTGTGAAGATTTTTAGAATTTCAATGAACCCAAAGTACTTTGAACCTCGAAGGGTCTCGACCCGAAACACCACCCATTCCTTCTCTCCAGAGATGCTGCCTGTCCCCCTGATGCTGCCTGTCCAGCATTTTGTGTCTATCTTTGGTGTAAACCAGCATCTGCAGTTCCTTCCTACATACTTTGAATCTGCTCTCTTCCATTTTTACTGTAGTGGTGCCACAGGCCGTTGGCCCATGTAAGCCCCCTGTTGTTCCTGGACACTTACCAAACTCGTCTTTCCATTAGTTTTCACCTAAATGGAATGTGCTGTTGATTACCAGTGGTAACGTGACTTAAACCTCTTTTGGAGCTCTCTCCTGAATTCCCCATCAGATATAAGGATACATTTGGATATGGTTTTTCCCATGTGGGAATATCACAGTGCCATACAGCCCACTACATCCATGCCTACATTTTGTCCATTGATCCTATTTGCCCACATGGACTGCATCGTACAATGTCTGTTTAAGTGTATGTCCAAATGTCTCTCTGTGCAAATAATATACCTCTCCGATCCCCCTTAAAACTCTGTCCTCTCACTTTAAATCGATGCACTCTTGCTTTTGATACACCTACCATGGAATGAGCTTTCTGACCATCTACCCTTTCCTTTTTTCTCATAATCTTGGCATCCTTGCACCCAAGTAATTCCTCCTTCATTCCAGGGAAAACAATTCCTGCCCATCCAAACTCACCTCATGATTGCCCCTCAAGTCCTTTTTCGCCCTTTCAGAATCTAAAAGACCCCAGTCACATTTCTCCTCAGCCTTTCTCTTTGCCAAGGCTGTTTAGTCTAACCCCGATAGTTGTAATCCTTCTGGGTAAGATGACCCTTACAAATCTTTTTCCTTGCTCTCACAAGTGCCTTCATATTCATATAGTTTGGTGTTTAGAGCAGTGTGCAGTATGCTGCATTGCCATTTCAGCTTGGGTAGACGAGGGTTGGGATAACTTAGAGGCACAGATCACAGTGGCATTGATTCACATCGACTATTTATTGAACACATAATGTATCAAAGGGAGGGAATGACTTAAACCTCAAACCATATTCCTGGGAAAACAGAAATGAATACAGAAAATTCTGGATGGAGAACAAAACAGTCCTAAACCTTTAACTATTTCTGCTTTTATTTCAGATTTCTAGTGTCAGCAATTGGCTTGGTTTTCATTTACTGAAAAAATAGTTTACTTAAAAAACAAAAAAAGGAGACAGCTTAGGTGGCACAATGGCACAACGGTAGAGTTGCTGCCTTACAGCGCCAGAGACCTGGGTTTGATCCTGACTATGGGTGCTGTCTCTACAGGGTTTGTACGTTCTCCCTGTGACCACGTGGGTTTTCTCTGGGTGCTCCGGTTTCCTCCCACACTCCAAAGACGTACAGGTTTGTAGGTTAATTGGCTTCGGTAAATTGTAAAATTAACCCTAGTGTGCAGGTTAGTGTACGGGGTGATCGATCGCTCGTCGGTGTGGTCTCGGTGGTCGAAGGGCCCGTTTCCGCTCTGTATCCCTAAAGTCCAAAGTAAAAGCTTCTTCCAATAAAAGCAAGGTAATTTACCCAGACAAAAATACAGTGAATGGAGATTAGTTACACTGGTATCATATACATAAAATCAATATAAAGTACCAAGCTTGACTGAAGAATCCCTGCATGGCATTTGCTGCCCTAGCCCAGGGTATGGCTTGGTCTGCCATGATTTTGAAAGCACACAGCTAACTAATGTGATCAACACTAATCAGCACCATCCTGCACACAGGACCTGACAGCGATTGGGGTGACGAAACCTGGTCACAGAAAGAAGATTTCGACGGAGATTGGCAAGCTGAGTATTCCGGAGTGGCTTCCTGACTACAAACCAGTGAGTTACCCCTGTGGTGTCTAGAGCAGATCCTACTAGCATCTTCCCCCACCAACTCTCCTCACCTTTCTGTTTGCTCTTGTTGATGCATCAACCTGCTGATGAACCTGATTTTCTCTGTCCCCCTCCCAAAGCAAGGGAATTGCCCTCACCCACATGGCTTTAGAAGTGAGCACGAAGAGAGCTGAGCCCATATTGGCCATCTACCTTTCCTGGGACTGATGCACAGTTCCTAAGTCAAATTCATTGAGATCTTCAGTGTCTCAGTTTTTAAGCCTTAATAACCGAAGGCGGACTGTTAATAAGCTTCGGGGTTGTCAATTATTAAGTCTACAGCTGTGTCACAGTCCCTTCAACTCACCAGGTCCCAAGTTGCAGCCTCATTTTAAACTTATCAGGACCTTGTTTCCTCTGCTCCCTTTAAATTCCCTTTGGTGGACTGAAAATTGTATTTATAGTACCACGTAACTATCTTTAAAAATGGTGAAATAAAAGTGTGTAATAATTTTTATACTCTTAATAATTAATTAATACTCCTATTAATAGGAGTAATGGGCTGTCCCACTGCGGCGACCTAATTGGCGAATTTAGAAGAGTTTAGGAGAGTTTGTAAAAGTGTCATGTTGAAGACCTCCTTCGACTATGTAGAAGACTATAGAAACATAGAAAATAGGTGCAGGAGTAGGCTATTCGAGTCTTCGAGCCTGCACCTCCATTCAATATGATCATGGCTGATCATCCAACTCAGTATCCTGTACCTGCCTTCTCTCCATACCCCCTGATCCCTTTAGCCACAAGGGCACATCTAACTCCCTCTTAAATATAGCCAATGAACTGGCCACAACTACCTTCTCTGGCAGAGAATTCCACAGATTCACTGTGTGAAAAATGTTTTTCTCATCTCGGTCCTAAAAGACTTCCCCTTTATCCTTAAACTGTGACCCCTTGTTCTGGACTTCCCCAACATCGGGAACAATCTTCCCGCATCTAGCCTGTCCAACCCACAGATTAACTATCCTCTGACTAAAGAAGTTTTCCTCACCTCCTTTCTAAAAGAGCGCCCTTTAATACTGAGGCTATGACCTCTGGTCCTAGACTCTCCCACCAGTGGAAACATCCTTTCCACTCTATCTATACCTTTCATTATTTAAGTTCCATGAAGTTCACCTGCCTGTGATAAGTGGGCATCATGAATGAAGAGTTATACTAAAGGGCACATGCCCACCGGTATCGAGTTGATATGAAGCAATATGATAGGATCACAATATGTCTAAGAGTCTTTGGGCTGCACTGGACTCAGTCTCTGTTTCCTGAAGGCCTGCTGAGAGAGATAATTTGGAAGGCATGCAGAATAAGTGAACCCAGCTATAACATTTCCAGTGTTCAAAGACATTGCTAGTGTTTGGTGATTGGATAAACCTGCAAAGAATGACCACTACGCACAAAATGCATCAAAGGATCCCCGTATCAGCACCCCAGTATAGAGAGGGATTGAATAGGGGGAGAGCGATCCTTTGAATTAAACGTATCAGGAATCTAGAATCCACACCATACTCACGCTCTGCTACTCTGTCTTGCAGGTGGGTTTGTTTGAGTGGCTGAGTGCCATCGGCTTGCCTCAGTACCACAAGAAACTGGTGGATAACGGCTACGACAGCATCACCTTCATCAGTGAGATCACCTGGGAGGATCTGCAAGAGATTGGAATCACACAGCTGGGTAAGAGTGGCATCCAACCCGTTGCAGTCAGAAGCGCACCACTTAGCACCGTTAGGAGATCTGTGCCAAGGGGTCTCGACTGCTTTCCACTGGGACAAGGGTCCCCTGACAGCCCCTCCCTCCGCCAGTCTGTGCTGACGTCTGTCACCCGAGTATGTCTTAAACAACATTTCCAGGAAAAGAATAAGGGTGGCCAAGAGATTGCTATTTGAGTGACTTTGTGTATTTTTGCAGGGCACCAGAAGAAGGTGATGATCGCAGTGAAGAAGCTCCTGGATGTACAGAAGGCTTTAAATCAAGCAGAGGCGGAGGCCAAGACAGAGACACTACGGCGCAAGGTTCCCAGCGCACTGGAGATTGTCACCATTGAGCCCTCTCAGGGGGAGAATGGGGAGTGCAATTCTCCACACACTCCCAAGATGCTGACCTTCCAGGATAGTGAGCTGAGCTTCGAGTTGCAGTCAGCCATGTCCAACCCTTGTTACAACTGCCAGGAGAGCCTTGTTATGAAGCAGATCGGAGCCATCTCCCGGAGTCAGGAGAGCATCGGCATCCGATCCCGAGGATCTGGCCATTCCCAGGAGAACGTTCTCAGGGGGACCAGGTCAGACAGCAAGTCTCAGGAGAGCCTGGGCAGCGGGGACGGCAGCAGCAGCAGCGGCAGCAGTGGGAGGACCACCTTCCTTGGCCACTCTCGGGACACCACGCCTATTCAGCTTGTCAGTCGAAGCCAGGATAACGGCAGGGCTTTGGTGAACAGCATTGGAGGCAGCCCGAACAAGGAAAGGAATGGGCCAGACGGGCGAGACCACTACCAGAGGCCTGCCCCACAGCTGGGGGTGCCCATGTCAAACACAGTGAAGATACTGCAGGCACAGTACCCACTGCCCTCATCGCCGAACTTCACCCCACCCCATACTCCAAATAAAGGGAAGGCAGGCCAGGGCCTGGTCTATCCTCAGCTTCCCATCAAAGGTAGATCTGCTGCCTTCTGCTCCACGCTGGAACGTCCCAAGGCCTCACCTCAGAATATCTCAAGGTCCCAGCACTTGTCTCAAATGCCAAAACCCACAGCCCAGGTGTTGGTCAACCAGGGTTTTATCTACCTGCAGGCCCAGTGTGGTGTCACCAACGGAGACGGGCCTGAGGATGGGCCGCACCCTGACCCCCTGCCATTGCCCTGCACCATGCCCATTCTCCAGTATCCCAGCCCGGGCTCGGAGCTCAACGGCAGCAGCCACAAGCCAAAGAAGAGGTCGCAGAGCCTGAACCGTTACGCTATGTCGGACGGTGAGCCCGAGGAGGAGGAGGAGCTGGACGTTGGGCCCGTCAGCTGCTATGCCACCCTCACCCGGCGCCCGGGGCGCTACGCGGCCTCCAAAGCCCAGTGCCTAATAGACAAAAACATCATCCGCAGCCAGTCGCTCGCCATCCGAGGGAAGAGAAAGGGACCTCCGCCCCCTCCCCCCAAGCGCCTGAGCTCCGTGTCCAGCTCCCACGAGCAGGAGTTTGAGCCTGACAAGGTCTCCAACCCAACATTTGCCCCCTACAACGCTCCCGACCTGGTGGAAGGGTTGCCCGTTCAACGGGATCTTATTGAGGGCAACGTGAGGAGCATTGCTGCCCTCTTGGAACTGACTGGCTCTCCTGGAGTCCAGGCCAAACCCTCGGCCTTGCCAAAACCTCCCAAACCAGAGAAAAGGGAGAATCCGGAAGTGAGGAAGGAGAGCCAGCGGACTGTTCCCAACAGCCCTGAGCGTTGCCATGGCATGTCCGTGTCAGGCAAGGCCAACCCTGGGCCGCTGGAGAAAGCCAGAGATTCAGCTGGCCGGTGGCGAATAATCAGCGAACCTGCGGTCAGCGTGGAGGCCCTGGCGGTGGCCGGAGTCACGGTGGAGGGCGAGGAGGCGAAGTTGGATACCGAGGACGAGCCTAAAGTCGGGAAAGGGAACCTCAAGGCCTCCTCATCGTCTCAGAACAGCTCCAGCGAGTGTATACCTTTTGCCGAGGAGGGAATATTGACCATCAAGCAGCGGCCAAAGCCAAACAATGGCAGCCGAGCGGAGGCCAGTGCGGACTCTGAGGCTGGCGTGGAGGGAGTGCAGGATAAGCCAGGCTTTGATGACCAGTTGGCGAATGAGGTGACCGGCACATCTCCCAGACAACCGGAGGTTCCCGAGTTTAACCTGACAGAGTCCGACACGGTGAAACGGCGGCCGAAGGCCAAAGAGAAGGAGACGGCAGAGGGTGTGAACGGAGCGGAGCAGCTATCGCCGCTGCATTGCGGACCTCAATACGCAGAGGCCCAGGCCGTGCACATTGTGGACTCCGGCCCGCACCTCAAGACTGACTTGGACGATGACGCCTGTGTGGAGTTCAGGATCGCTGAGATTGAGAGGAGCATCCAGTCCTTGGAGAAGGGAACCAAGCAGACGCTCAGACCCCCACTGTCTCCCAAACCAGCCCTCCCCTACCTCCAGCAAACACCACCCAAACAGACCGGCTCGGTGCCTGCTTCCAGCAGGCATTCCCCAAACAGGAGGCCGGCTACAGGTAACATCAGCAGTGTTGTGAAATGTACGGGGGGGGAGGTGGCAATCTGCTGGTTCAAACTCAGGTTTTGATCCACGTTAGAACTGCAAGCCAGATCAATAATGGTGACTGTCTTTACTTGGCTTTTTTTAATGTCAAAAATAAAGTTAGAGCATAGAACAGCACGGTACAATAACAAGCCCATTAGCCCACAATATTCGTGCTGAAAATGATGCCAAGAACAATTCTTATCTTCCTGCACGTAATCCATATCCCTCCGTTCTCTGCATATCCATCCACAAGTCTCTTAAATGCCACTATCATATCAGCTGCAACCACCACCCCCAGCAGCACACACGCCAGGCCTCACTACCCTCTGTGTAACAAACTTTGCCCCTCTCACTTTAAAACTGTGCCCACTAGTATTTGGGAAAATGTTCTGACTGTCTACCTCTATCTATGCCTCTCATAATTTTATATACTTCTATCAGGTCCGTCCGCAACCTCCGATGTTCCAGAGAAAACAATCTAAGTGTGTCCACATCTCCCTGCAGCTAACACCCTCTAATCCAGGCATCATTCTGGTAAACCTTTCCAAAGCCTCCACATCCTTTCTGCATTGTGTATAAAATCATGAGAGGAATAGATTGGGTAGATGCAGAGTCTTTTGCCTAGAGTAGGTGAATCAAGGACCAGAGGACATAGGTTCAAGGTGAGGGAGAAAAGATTTAATAGGAGTCTGATGGGTAACAAAGGGTGGTGGATTTATAGAACAAGCTGCCAGATGAGGTAGTTGAGGCAGGGACTATACCAACATTTAAGAAACAGTTAGACAGGTACATGGATAGGACAGGTTTGGAGGGATATGGACCAAATGCGGGCAGGTGGGACTAGTGTAGCTGGCACATGTTGGCCGGTGTGGGCAAGTTGGGCCGAAGGGCCTGTTTTCACACTCTATGACACTGGGGCACCCAGAACTGCATGCAATTCTCCAAATGTAGCCTAACCAAAGTCCTTTAAAACTGCATTATAAATTCCTGACTCTTAAATTCAATGCATCAACCTATATGCCAGCAGACTATATGCCTTCTTTCCTACTCCATCTACTTGTGTTACCACTTTAAGGGAGTTATGAATTTGGACCCCAAGATCCCTCTGTACATCAATGCTGTTACGGGACATAACTTAAATTGTATATTTTCCCCTTATATTTATCTCTCAAACCTTCATCTGCCATTTATCTGCCCATTTCTGTAAGCTGACCTATACCCTGCTGTATACTTTGACAACCTTCCTCACAATCTGGGACCTCAGCAATCTTGGTGACATCCGCAAATTTACTAACTAACCTGTCCACATCAACAGTTTGTCCAAGTCATTTATATATATCACAAACAACAGAGGTCCCAGCACAGATCTCACAGTCTGAATATTGTCCTTCCACCCCAACCCTCTGTCTTCTGTCAGTAAACCAGTTCTGAATCCATACGACCTGTCACTGTTAATCCCATGAACCTACACTTAACCTGGGTAAACAGATTTTCTCCCCACCTTAATCTGGATCAGTTTACCATGGGGAACTTTATCAAATGGCTTACCATGTAAACACAACCACTGTTTTACCCTCATCGATCACCTCCTGAAATAACTCGATCAAGTTAGTAAGACATGACTAGCCATGCACAAAGCCATGCTGACTGTCCCGAATTAACCCATTCTTTTCCAAATGGGAGTAAATCCTATCGTGGAAAATCATCTCCAATGGCTTCCCCAACACTGATGTGGCCATGCTCCATTCCTAAAACATCTTATTCATAAGTAATATTATACAGGAAATATAATAAAATCAGTACATGTCTTTAGTTACATGTATTGTATTCTCAAGCCAATACATTAGCGGCACTAATGTGGATTCTTTGAATAATACTATAATAATAATAATAATGTTATATGCTATAATAATAATTTATGCTGTGGACATCTTATTGCACTGGGAAATACAAAAGTGCATCTTTCACAGTTGATTAATCTTCCAATAGCACAATGTTTGTCTCCTCGTGTAGCTGCCCTGAAGTTTGACACTCTGCTCTGCCATTACAGACAACAAGCTGACCAGGTGCTGGGTTTAGGCAATCTTAGGGCCAGGCTGAGCTGTTAACCCTTCCACTGCCAACAGCCCACAGAACCCGCTGCAGTTTCTTCTTCAGAGACTGGGGAAGGGTCGAGGCTGCTGATGAAACATGGAGCAAGGCTCTCGGGTCAACGACAAGAGTTCTCCTAGCGAAGAAGTGCAGTGGAGTTCTCTGAACTCTGGTTATTATGTCTTCCGCCATTCCTATTACTACAAAGTGGTCATTTGTTGCTGTGAGATCTTGTATTATTCGGACGAGCTGGCACTTTTGCTATTTGGTAACAATGACCATAATTTGAAACAAATCTATGATCTGCTCCATGCGATAGAAGCCCATAAAAGAGCCCTTGCTAACATAGTCCTTTGTTTAATCTAATTTGCCTCTGGATTTGAAGGCTTGAGTTATGAGGAGGGATTAAATGTATTTTTGTACCTGGAGCGATGGAGACTGAGGTGAAATGAAGGAGGTAGATGAAATGATGAGAGGCATAGATAGCCAGTGTCTGTTTCCCATGGAAGGACGTCCTAAACCAGAGGGCATTGTTTTAAGGTCGGAGGGGGGAGGTTTAAGGGGATATGCAGGGTAAAGCTTCTCACATTGACCATTTGGTATCTAGAATTAGATGTCAGAGAGGTGGTGGAGGCAGAACCAAAACATTTAACATGCATCTTGCAGATATTTAAATGAGCAAGCATAGAGTGATAGGGAATTAATGCAGCAAAGCATACAGGTTGGCACGATGGCCATCATACACATGGTGGGCCAATGGGCCTGTTTCTATGCTGCATAACTCTGTGCAAAGCAGATTGTTAATTGTTTGGTCTCTTTTTATTTCAGAAGCCTGCCACAAGCAGTCTCCTCTGCCCAGTCTGCCCACCCCCCCGAAGCCTGCCCCAGCCCGAGGCCTGCAGCTCAGCAGTCCCAGAGCCGGCAGGTCTCCGCAGGTCAGCAGTCCGGGCCCCGCCACACCAAGGCTCCCATCCCATGCCCAGCTGCCGGGCCTAGGGGGTACCTCTGGGCCCACAGCCTCGGCCGCTGGCATGAGCAGGCTGACGGCGGGCATGGTGGTCCCACAGGCGGCACGTGCTCACCAGCGACTGGAGCAGACCAGCAGTTGCCTGGAGGCGGCGCTCCATGCTGTGGAGCAGAAACTGACTCAAGAAGATAGTGGCAGAGCAAGGTAACCAGTGGCAATGAGCACCCATCTACTGTAACACCGCGGATACATCTCTCACTGAGCAATCCATCCTACAGTGGGGAGATGAGGCCAACTGGCAAAACAGAAGGTCGTCCAGAAGGAAGAGATTAACATTCTGCTACATCAATCAGTAACCATGGCAGATCTGCTATCCTAGCTTCTCCCTTCAACTCATCTTTCTAAAATAAGTACTCTGCTCTCCCTGTATGACTTGATTGGAGTCATGGAGCAAGGAGGTCCTTCTGCAGTTGTACAGGGCCCTGATGAGACCACACCTGAATGATTGTGTGCAGTTTTGGTCTCCTAATTTGAGGAAGGACATTCTTGCTATTGAGGGAGTGCAGCGTAGGTTCACAAGGTTAATTCCCGGGATGGCAGGACTGACATATGATGAAAGAATGGATCAACTGGGCTTATATTCACTGGAATTTAGAAGGATAAGAGGGGATCTTGTAGAAACATATAAAATTCTTAAGGCATTGGACAGGCTAGATACAGGAAAAATGTTCCCGATGTTGGGGGAGTCCAGAATCAGGGATCACAGTGTAAGAATAAGGGGTAGGCCATTTAAAACTGAGATGAGGAAAACCTTTTTCACCCAGAGAGTTGTGAATCTGTGGAATTCTCTGCTGCACAAGGCAATGGAGGCCAATTCACTGGATGTTTTCGAGAGAGAGATATTTAGCTCTTATGACTAATGAGGGCGGGGGGGTCAAGGAAAGAGCGTCATAATGGCCCTTCCACCAATCTTTCCACCACCACACACAAGAAACGACAAGACAGGCACCATTGTATGCAGATGCTGAGAAGTGTGTTCAGCTCTGGCTGAACAACTTCTAATCTTGGGTGTGGACTCGATCAGAAGATGAAGGCCTTACAGGTTGAAGGGATATGGGGAGAAAGCAGGAACGGGATACTGATTTTGGATTATCAGCCATGATCATATCGAATGGCGGTGCTGGCTCAAAGGGCCGAATGGCCTATTCCTGCACCTATTTTCTATGTTTCTATGATTCTCTTACCCTATCAAAGCCTTTCAATATCTGTCGAACATTTTTCTCAACTGCGTGTCCACACTCCAGAGTAGAAACTACCAGAGAATGGATAACGAGATGTCTCCTCTTCTCCACCCTAAGTGGCTGATCCTCCGACAAACATTCATCGTCTACATCAGTGATTCCCAGCCTGGGGCAATGGCAAATTTCAGGGGGGCCACAGACATTTTTTGGGATTTAGGGGGCCACCGGTTCAATGAAGAGGGCCACAGAGTTACCACCCTGTTGCCTCCTAAATTTCAGTTCTAATCAATTTAAATCTATGTAGTTGAAATATATTTTTAATGTATGATTATAAATGGTTGTTTTATTGAACCCACAAAATATATTTGATATTTGTGGAATAGAATAAAAGAGAATATATGTGCAATTAATAGACACTGATATTTTTATGGAAGGTATTATAATATTGAAGTACTTTTTTTCCGCTAATAAAGTCAGGGGGGGCCACAGAAAAATTATAAGATCCCAAGGGGGCCATGAGCTAAAAAAGGTTGGGAACCACTGGTCTACATCACCAAGTCAGCTAAATGTTAAGGTCTAATTTCTCTTTAGGAGACTCCTCTCATCACTCTAATGATCCTTCATTGCACTCACTCCAGGTCTAAACACAGTACATCCTTCCTTAGATAAAGAAACCAAAAAGAGCCCCGTTTTTCAGGTAGGGTCTCACGAGCCCCAGTTTGATGCAGGACTCACGCCTTGATCTAACACGCCCATCCTTTTTTGAAATCTGCTTCATAATGTTTGATTTCCTGTTTGCTTGCTTTAACTGCACGTTAACTTTAACTGCATGCCTCTTGTGATTCTGCTACCAGGATTTCCTGAACTTTAAATCTCAACACTAATCATCTTATCTTTCTGAAAAAAAAAGATTCCAACACAAATGCTAACTTTCCTCCTCTTGATATATAATTTGTTACCCACTTGCTCTGCAGACTCTCTATCCGCCTCATATTTTACATTCCCACCTAATTTTGGATCATCCGCAAACCTGAGTATAATATACACAGTGTACTCATCGATGTCATTCATGCAAATTACACACAGCCAAGAGCAATGGAGAGTTAGCAGAAACATTCCGGTTATATCTTGCTGTCTTGAAAGTGAAATGTATTTTCTGAATCTTTCTGGCCCATAACCAATCCTCAAGCCATGCAAATATAATAGCCCCTGATTTTGTATGCTAATCTTTTGTTCAGCATCTTCTCAAAGGCTTTTTGATGATTTAACTATGCCATAGGTTCCTCGTCCCCTGCATTCAGATAGCTGGTTGTAAAGTCAAATAAAGGTTTTCATAACCAAAAACTGAATGTGCTGGAGGTACTTCCAGCCAGGCAACATCTGTGACACTGAGTTTAGTTGAGGATAAGGATCCATGCTCAGGAATGGGAGGCTCTATGATGAACTAAATGGGAGCAGAAGGGACAGATAGAGGGAGGTGGGGTGCTTCCAGGTAAAAGAGGATGCTCAGGAAAAAATTGATGGCTCAGGAAAGATATGAGTGCAGAATAATTATCTGAGGTTACAGGAGAGCAGGGGGTGAATGCTGGACATCTTAAACAGAAATACCAGATGTGGTGATATTTAGAAAGTTTTGCTGCCAGGTGGGGGAGGCAGGAATGTGTCAAGAATTGAGAGGAGATGATGTTCACTCAGGTCACGTTAAGCTTCATGGGAACGGTATTGCAAACGAGGATGTGGGGTGAAAGTAGCAGTGAGCTGGCCTTACGCACGAGGTGCCGACCTTTAACCTCGAGCTGCTAGCGGGTTCATCGGTGACTATTGTTTTGGGGGCAGTTAGACTTGTACAACACTGCCAGAGGAAGGGATGGACCATGGGTGGAGCTGGTGACTCACAACTCCCAGAAGCCAGCTTCAGCCCTGACCTCCAGAGCTAGCGGTGTGGAGTTTGCATGTTTACCCTGTGGGTTTCCTCGCGGTGCGCCAGTTTCCTCCCACATCTCAAAGATGTGGGCGATAGATTAATCCGTCACTGTAAATTGGTCCCTGGTGTGAAAGAGAGCTGGAGTCCGGGGAGATTTGATTGGAATGTGAGGAGAGGAAACATGGGACAAAAGTACGATGAGTGTAAATGGTCAGTGTAGGCACAGTGGGCCAAAGGGCTTTTTCCATTGCTCTACGATGCTACCTCAGCATCCACCCCTGCCCTGTCACCTTGGGTGCTATTCTGGCCCTAGTGGACGTCCCCAAGGGATTCTTCAGACTTTGACCAACTCTTTACATTGCTCTAGCTGACATTTGGTCCTCCCTCATTGCTTCCTCCAGCTCCAATTCCACGAAGTCTGCCGGCAACATCCTGGATGACATCGGAAGCATGTTTGATGACCTCGCTGATCAACTGGACGCTATGTTAGACTGACCAGAGTTCTTCTGCAAGCTGTCCCTTTCCTTTCCACAGTGAGGCCATCGGTCCCAGCAGAGAGTTCTGCACTGCCGCAGGCTGGATGTGCCCAAGGAACATCGTTTTGGGAAGCCCATGTTAGAGGCAGGAATGGACACTGATAGACTTATGCTGCATTTGATTCCCAGGGCTTGGTTGAGGGTGAACCTCCCCAAAGGTTGGCTTCAGGCTGAATTCCCTGCAGCTGCTATCATGGCAAAATACTGGCAGCTTTTAACCAAGTACAATGAACACTAACCACGGGCATCAGAAGACACTGCATTTTATTCCTTTTATTTTTATAAAACGTGTATAGATATTTCCCACACTGTCGGCTTCAACTGACCCTGCAATGAGCACTTAAATGAGTTAAAGCACAATATGTCGACCTGGTTCGGCTGACAGAAGAGAAGGTTCCAGATCTGGACAAAGATCTACAAACTACTGTCGTTGGAGTTTCATAATTGCACTCAATGTAAAAAGACCCGTTGATTAGAATCAGTTAATCTCCGAGTGCTGAGTTTCACAGGCAGTCACAAGCTCCTTAGATAAAAACCCTTCCCGAAATGTTTCCATCAGTCTGAAGAATGTCCTGACCTGAAACATTGTCTGTCCATTCCTTCCACAAACTCTGCCAGTCTCGTTGAGTTCCTCCAGCACTTTGATTCCAGCATCTGCAGTTTATGTCTGCAAGCTTCAAATATTACTGGTGGTCCACTCACAAGGCAGCACTTACAAAGAGGACACTACCTGTATCACCACCCAAGCTTAACACTATAATGTCTAATCTTAAAAACGCAAGGATGTTTATTGATTCCAGTTGCGCAAAAGACAAATGTAGGTCATTATAATTCCTATCATTATTCAGGCAAAAGGTAAAGCTGCAGAACTCTGAGCAGCTCATCTGAAAGTTGGTGCCAACCAAATGTGCCAACAGGATTTCAGGTCCCACACAGTGCAGTGCCTTGAGGGTTTACTTCACTACACTCTTGGTGCTATATAAATGCAAGCTGCTGTAGTTCCCACAGACTGCGGAGGCAACCACGTTGGGGCTGAACCTTACGATCGAATTCCGTGCAGTTTGGGAATCCAAACCTGCTGTTGGCTATAAGTGCAGAATAGCGACCAATTCCTCGTGGGTGAAGCCTTCTGCGCATCAGCATCCAAGTGGGAACTTGGCTTTTAATGATTTCCCAGCATGTGTACTCAACCAAATCCCCCAACATTCCACTTTGGCATTGTTTAGTTTAGTTTACTTGTAGCCACGTTGCACGGAGATGACGTGAAATGCTTGTTCTGCATGCTATCCATTCAGATCATACCATCCACGAGTACAATAGATCCTCTTCAGGTACAGCACGCAGAGAGTCTCCACGTTCCAGCGCCATCTTGCAACGGCCAAGTCTCGGGAAAGTCCCACGATCTTGGCCCTAGCACACATGATTTATTGCAACACCAAATAGGATTAAATCAATCATTTATTTTGAACATTCCTGTTTAGGTTTGGTTCTCTCTAGTTTACAGTTGCAGAGGCTTGGCATTTGCTGTGTAAACACACAGGTCATTGTTTCTTTCTGTGATTGGGCTGTGATTGGCAATGACGTTTGCTGGGAGATAAATTTGTCTCATCCTTTCGAACTTTTCATTCTTTGTTCTCGAAAACCTTTGAACATTCTGCTGCTGCAAGATCCACGACACCATTGTCCTCGCCAAATAGTTTTGCTGGTTCGAGTGACTGCAGGCATTAATGCAGATTTCCTCCACAGCCTGGTGTGCTTTCCTGAAATAGCCATCTGCTCACCTCCCAGATTCACTCAGGTGTTCTCCTCACACAACCCCTTTTTATCCTTCCCTTTATATTGCCTGAGAGAATGGCACTGATCTGTACCTCCAGGGTCTCTCGCTGATAGAGTGAATCATTGCCAGTGAAACATGGTCAAGTATATGTCACGTGTTTGATAGTCTGGTCCGAGTAGCCCTGATATTGTTACTTCTTCCCCTGAACTGTAAGATGCCGTTAATTCCCCTAGAAAGGAGCATTTCTTATGAATACTTCATTCACGGTTCAGTATGTCAGAAAAGAATCATGAAAACTATTGCAATGTAAAAACAAAATATTTTTCTAAAACAGCACAGTGGCAGAAGGCAAGATATTTAAACCGAGGTCAGTATTTCACAAACAGGTTCTGGTTATTGGTCCAAATCTAATTTGGTTACAGAATCCCAGTGCATGCCCTGTAATTACCACAGCTCTTTTTTACAGCATTTTGTGTGCCTTTCCTGGCATGTCAGTACATATGTGAAAATGTGTGTGCGCGCGTGCATGTTTTTTTAATTTGTTAACACAATAATTGCAGGCTGCCGTGTAAAGCATATCAGTACAAACCTAGTGTGTGCATTTTCTGATGGTAATGGATTGCAGTGCCTTGGATGCCTGAAAGGATCAGAGTCAGGAGCTCTGACCTTTCACAACTGGGTTTTACTGAAACTGCCCTCTTTGCTTTAGGGAAGGAGGAAGGAATGAAGCATCTGTACAGTTGGCACTCCTGTACGAATTACTCAGTGGCACCTCCACATATGCGTAAGGGCCTTCCACTGTCATTGGGAATTGCATTGAGAATCCCAGGCTTTGGTATAACCACAATCCCAGGTCATCATCAGTTCCATGCGTCAATACCAAATGATGAAAGGCTCAGCTTTAATATGGAAGGTGAAACTATTTCCACTGGTGTGTGGTTCATAACCCCAGGGCACACATTTTACATGAGGAAAGACAGCATTGTAGTTCTGCATACCTCGTTGACTTCTACCAAAAGCAGCAAGAAATGTCAAGCCTTTTTTTCCCAGTGCAGCTGAGTCGAGCTGTTACAGCAGATTACTCCAGCATTGCCATCGATCACTGTTTGACACAAGCCCTGGCAGAGTATGTGATCCTTGGTGTAGGAAGAGTTACTTGTCTCTCGAGGGTTCTTGACATTTTGTTTGTTATATATTTGTGCTTTGCCTGAAATATTTCCAGGGCAAGCCATTGCCACGGACACCCAAGACATTCCTGTAAGACTTGCAATTTGTGGCATCATTAGGAAGGGCAATTTTCACCCATGAGTATTGAAATGAGAAACAACAATAACAAGAGCAAAGCAATGCCCTGTGCTGTGCACCTGCCCCAGTTGTTGAAAGTAATGACCATTAATTACTACTGGAGAGTTAGACTGAATTTCATTGCCTGTCAGAGTAAACAGCAGAGATCTGTGAGACCAAAGATTAAAATAAGGTGCAGAAGCAGTCTGCCTTCAGAAATCAGCTGCATGGGACTGCATTATTTCCACTGCCTGTTCATTAGCTGTAGGAGCTGTCACAGTCGGCATTAAGTTTGATGGTCTGGGTGGAAAGGGAGCAGTTGGGGGAGAACTTCCAAATGGAGCAGTTTTGTGTGACTGAATATTTGTGCGTTGGTTAGCCCTACCACACTCAGCTGCTCTCCGACCACCACACAGTTCTGATCCAACTCAGGGCCTCTAGTAGCTGAGTGGTAGAATCTGGTGGGGTGATTGATGGAGATGGGAAGAGAATGAGATTGGTGTAAATGGAGCGTTGACGGTTGGCACAGTGAGGCACAGGGCCTATTTCTGTATCGCATACTTCCGGGGATCTAAAACACGTTCAGATTAATTCCCAGATTATTTAACCCACTTCATCTACTACTACAGAAAATAAAATGGAGGACATGCTTAGGAATGTTCCGGAGAGATATGGGCCAAACACAGCCACATGGGACCTGCTTAGACAGGGGCATTTTAGTCAGTTTGGACTTTGGGCCAAATGGCCTATTTCTGTGCTGTATGACTATATTTGGATCCAAGTATTTTACACTCTGCACCAGTAAACCTGCCTTTGATACATCACATACAAGATTTCCATAGCTGTGAGTGAGATGTCTAGCAGAAACTAGCATGCAGTCCACTCCAATACAATTGACCATTGGGGAGGGCACATCAGTGTTTGGTTTCCCAGCAACTATTGGGTGAAACATCAATCCAACCACACCCAGCTATCCATCATACCCATGGAACACTTCACAGCATAAATGTATGAGTTTGATGTTTGGCATTTACTCGACTCAAACTAAATGAATAATGAGTCAGTAGGTGTAAGAGGCTCGACGCTCACAGAGAAGTGATCTGATATACTTTAAACGGACAATTATAAAGTGGCTTTAGCGACCCTGGTCATTGTGATGCAGGGCAATGCAATGACTGGATTAGCACAGCGGCATTCCACAAAGCGGATGGAGATGGTCCCGGTTACATGAGCATGTGTGCTTAGATGAGGCGGTTGTTTGGACTCTGGCCTCATGAGATATGCCAGCCTGGCTCAACCTCCAGTGCAGCGAGGGCATAGAGTTGCCTAGCAGGAAGGGCACACAGCCACCATTCCCTGGCACCCTTATTCCTATAGGTTCCTGCTTGCAAATAAACAGCAGATTCCATAGCATTGTCTTGATCGATGGCCTGCCCGCAGTGGTGATCAGTGTACATCACACCCTGATTCAAGCACAATTCTGCCTGCTGTGGTAGTAGTGCAAGTTTATTATGTAAATACCTATCTGCTCCTACCTTACAGAATAATATATATTTTTTAAAAATATTTTCTTCTCTTCCTATAAATGTACCAAATGTCCTAGACAGAATCTACAGGAGACGGATTGAAAGTTGGTTGGGCGGACAGGGACACTACACTGGATTTATTAAGAATTCTTAACTGCTGTAAGATTAATTAGTGCACAGAATTATGGAAACAGTTAATTATAACAAATGGAGAAAGGCACAATGTAACAATGAAAATTCTGTTTTGAGCTCTGTAAAAGTTTGATCTATGTAAAGTAAAACTTACTGACTTGTATTATTGTAGCAAATGTGTATACAGTGTATTCTGAAATTTCTAACATTGTGTGATCAAGAATTTCAATTTTTACCTGCTTAACTGCAAAAACACAAGCTTGTGTGCAAGTTATTTCCCAGCCTTGAGAAATGGAATCAATAGAGCATGAACAAGGGGACATGACTTGAGAATTAAGGGACTGAAGTTTAGGGGTAACATGAGGGGGAACTTCTTTACTCAGAGTGGTGGCTGTGTGGAATGAGCTTCCAGTGAAGGTGGTGGAGGCAGGTTCGTTTTTATCATTTAAAAATAAATTGGATAGTTATATGGACGGGAAAGGAATGGAGGGTTATGGTCTGAGCGCAGGTATATGGGACTAGGGGAGAATACGTGTTCGGCACGGACTAGAAGGGTCGAGATGGCCTGTTTCCGTGCTGTAATTGTTATATGGTTATATGGAGTAAGAACTGTGGCTTATTTCACCGGCCTGAAGTGTTTAGTGGGTTGTGCTATGTACTGTCACTGGGCCTAGGATTTGAAACAGGAACAAAACTGCTCATTGCTGAAGCACCATTAACAACCCTAAAGGTAACCCTACAGTGTGGCACAGTGGCGCAGCATTAGAGTTGCAGCCTTACAGCGCTTACAAGCCAGAGACCCGGGTTCGATCCTGATCCTTTTCTGTACGTTCTCCCCATAACCGCGTGGGTTTTCTCCGAGAACTTGGGTTTCCTCCCACACTCCAAAGATGCACAGGTTTGTTGGCTAATTGACTTGTAAAAACTGTCCCTAATGTAGGATAGTGTTAATGTGCGGGACTCGCTGGGGAGAAGGGCCTGTTTCTGTGCTATATCTTTAAACTGAACCCAGGTCATGGTTGGTGAGGACAAGCAGCCAGGGCTGAAGCACCCAACAACTGTCCGGTTCCCTCCCCACAACTGGCTCCATTCATGATTCAGCCTCACACCACACCAGCTGTTTCAGTGAAGTACCGGAGGGACCCCGCGCAAGTATGATCTTCCTGCAGAAATGAAAAGCAGGATCAGGATGGAGATTGAGTGGAAGCTGAAACCTTATTTGGAAACCCGCTATCTATTTAACTGGCTGCTTTCACTTATGCTTTGGACTTCCAGTGAAAAGGCTCACCTAATTTTGAGGCATTAGCCTCATTTAAATTTGGCCACAAGCAAAAGAAGCGGCCAGCAGGTGATCTCATCAGCTTCAATGTGGTTGCACCTACTCAGTGTATTTGACCCTGATACCAACTTCTTCTTTCGTGTGGCGTGCACTGCCTAAAGTTGTTGGACAACTTGTTCTATTTGATGTTCAAAAGGGAACTGCAGATGCTGGAATATCGAAAGTACACAAGTCTGAAGAAGGGTTTCGGCCCGAAACGTCGCCTATTTCCTTCGCTCCATAGATGCTGCTGCACCCGCTGAGTTTCCCCAGCTATTTTGTGTACCTTTGTTCTATTTGATCTTCCGTTTGTGCACGTCGAGTTGATTGCATTAGTCGAAACAGGGCAGATCACGTGAAGGTTGCAACTTCCACCCTGACACCAACTTAAAATTCAGGAACCCTCTATCCATCATTAAAAGCAATCTTTTTTTGGAGGGGTTAAATCATCCAGTTCATTCAGAGGCTTTTGCTATCTGGTTAAGAGCAGGAAAAAAAAGTGAGAATTGATGCTACAAAGTGGAAGCAGGGCCTTAAATTGTTAATTACTCCTTTATTATATCTGCCAAGCACATCCCAGATTCCACTCTAATTAATTCTTCAGTATTCTTTCTTCAATATCAAAAAAACCCGCAACCGCCTGAACTGGATTTCAAATGTCTATACTTCTTACAATTACAGGTGACCCGTGCATTGTGGTCAAGGTGGGGGGGAGAAGAGATTTGCTTTCCCAGAAAGCAGTACATATCAGGTTTTTAAAACTGTGTCATCTCCACATGCATCTTGTTTGTCGCAGGCAGCAAGACGCCTTTCCGGATGTATATGATCTGGGAAGGAAACTAAGACCCATGATGATATGAATTTCTGTGGCATGGACTGGATCTGAAGTCAGGGAACCTCGTCCATGTCTGACGAGGTGGACAATTTCTCGGCCTAAACATTGGCCGTGGCAGATGGGCATACAAGTTGCTATGGGATGGTTGAAATTTTAGCAACAAGGATGCACATTAACCAAAGTCAAGTTAAAACTGCCTCTGATACATCACATACATACAACATTGCCACAGCTGTTAGCGGGATGTCTACCAGAGACTAGTGTGCAATTCACTGCAATAGGTGTGGGGAGAGCACATCGGTTTGCTTTCTCAGCAACTACTGAATGAAACCTCCAACCAGCTGCACCCAGCTCTCATGCCCATGTCACAATTCACAACACGTTCACGAGCTTGATGTTTGCCATTTATTTGGCTGCAGGACATTTCAAAAGGCAGTTTGATTCGAGTCTATTTCAGCGTCGAATAGCAGCGGGAGATTTCAAGACAGTCTGTAGATTGCGTGAATTATCAAAATTGGCTAATTGAGCAGCAAATTTTTTAAAAGGCAGGGTGCAGGGGAGCAGCCGCATTAGGGGAGAGGGTGTGTGGAGGCAAGTGTGAAACTTTGGATCAAGTGGCTTTGGCAAGGAGAATGAGCAGAGGGGAACAGGAAGAAAAGGTAGCCTGGTGTTTCTTGTGCATGTTGTGGTTTTAGTGCAGTAGTGATGGCAGGTAGAATTGTGCAACATTCCTCCTGCAGGATATGGGAAGTCAGGGAAACTGCCAGTCCCTGATGATGACACCTGTGGGAATTGTGTCCAGATGCAGTTGCTCAAAGGTTGCATTAGGTAACAGGAACTGCTGCTGGAAGACCAGTTCCTCGAGTCCAGGCAACACCATCGTAAATGTTCTCTTTTAAATTAAAAGTCTTATTAATTTTAATACAAAAAATACGTCTGAAGTGCCCATTCCTGTGGTGTAGTGTTCTAGGTAAGCGGCAGTGAACCATCCTTAACTATATATAACCATATAACAATTACAGCACGGAAACAGGCCATCTCGACCCCTCTAGTCCGTGCCGAACACATAATCTCCCCTAGTCCCATATACCTGCGCTCAGACCATAACCCTCCATTCCTTTCCCATCCATATAACTATCCAATTTATTTTTAAATGATAAAAACGAACCTGCCTCCACCACCTTCACTGGAAGCTCATTCCACACAGCTACCACTCTCTGAGTAAAGAAGTTCCCCCTCATGTTACCCCTAAACTTCAGTCCCTTAATTCTCAAGTCATGTCCCCTTGTTTGAATCTTCCCTACTCTCAGTGGGAAAAGCTTTTCCACGTCAACTCTGTCTATCCCTCTCATCATTTTAAAAACCTCTATCAAGTCCCCCCTTAACCTTCTGCGCTCCAAAGAATAAAGCCCTAACTCTGAGGGATGACCTAAGATAATGACTGAAACTCATGCAACCCATCAAATCACATCATAATGTACCAGTCAGCAAGAGATCAAACACTCCAAAGATACTATTTATTCCCTTTGCAATTTGTTTTACAAGTTACAAGCTTCCATAGTAAAAATTAAAACAGCGCAACATTATTAAATATCTCTAACATTTACACAATGTACATGATTTATAAAATGCCACTGAAACACAATTGTCTGTGGCATTAGAGGCTTTCAACCATCATCCATTGCCAAACTGAAGCCCGCACTAGAATAAGACTGACAGTTTTCAACTACATGTGCAAGTATAACTTAACGTTGGCCACAAAGCCCGAAGCCATTGGATTGAAAACGGCAGCATGCGATTACCAATAATAAACGGAGAGATTTACTTTTGAACCTATGGAGGAAAATAGATTACAGTCTACCCTTTTTATTAAAAAAACTATGCAGTGTTGAAAAGGAAAGTCCATCTTAATTACATCTGGAAGGCAGTTTAAAGCTTCAAATTTTGAGTAGCAAAAATAAATCTTTGTTATATTGTTTGTCCTTCTAGGAGGTATCACAACAGGAGGAGGTGGTGGTGGTGCACAGGCTTCTGTCAGAAAGGCAGATGAGATATGCCAAATGGCATTATACAGTAAAACTCCAATAATCCAGCAGCGTCAGCAGTTTGATAGATTTTGATAGATAGCAGTTTGGCAGATTTTCAGCACTGTTAGATGTTACTTCTATTAAAACCCTAACACATTTCCAATATTTAAAAAAGATACTGCACTGTTGTATAATTTCCTGTGAAAGGGGCGAATGTAAAGGAAGCACAGGGAACAAGGGCAAGATGGTAAATGCTGTACCATGGGGATATCCAAGCAATCGGATAGTGGATTATCAGAGTTTTATTGTACTCTGCTTTTAATAGTCTTTGCCACAAGTCCAATCTGATGCTATTATCCAATGAACATTCCAGTTATAATGCAAACAATCTCAACATTCAATCCAGACAATGTATTAAAAAACAAAAGTAAAAAATAATGCATTTGTGGTGCATGGTCAATCATACAGTATTTACAAACCAAACGACATTACTATTGCACCAATAATTACTCAATTTTTCCGCATTCAGATCTAATGATGGACAAAAAACACAACTCGAGTTATGGGAAATTCACTGACGCCCCTCCTTGCAGGACGACCCAGGAACGCAGCAGCATCACTACGAGGCCCACATTGCTTAACTAACTACAGTCAGTCATTCAATAGATAATAGATAAGTACATGCAAAGGGGACTTGGGGACAATGAGGAACTGAATCAACATTTGCGATAACTTGAGAGATTAGAATCGTATCAACACTACGTACTATGCAGCAGTTTCACCTGAAAGGAAATCTAGTATCAAGTCATCAGATCCCCATCAGCTGCTGATAATTTAAACCTGTGATTCTGCAGTTTGGCACAAGCAAGCTACAGTATTTAACATTTAACAACGGGTGTAAGACTTAATATTTTTTTTGGCCTAGTTTTCTTCAAAATGACAAACTTTTGAACTCCTGTTTCTCAGCCAACTGCTGTGATCAGAGGCTCTCCCTCTGATAGAACTGTGAGATTTCATCCCCAAAAGTACTTTTTACAACTTATCCCAGACATGCAGATGCACTTTAAAATAACAAGGTTGAAGCAGTACCTTACTATTATTCTTTACAGAAACCAAAGATCTGTGTGCTATACAAATGCTCTCAAAAACAAATGCCAGTACTTCACACAAGATCAAGGAGAGTGGCACTGAGATGAAAGATCAGCTATGATCAGTTATATGGTTATATGATCTTATGGAATAGTGGGGCAGACTGGAGGGCTAATTGACCTACTCCGTGCAACGGCAACAGTCGAGACTTTGCTGATAGCTGCTAGTGATTCAGTTGAAAAACACCAGTATTTATGTTCAAATGCCAACGACTGGGTTTCAGAACAATCCCAAAATGTACACACCAACATCTAGAAACCAAATTTGCTAAGATGCTGCAGGACTCCCCACGGAGTCCACCGTCTCAGCTCAGTCCTGCTGGATTTCCTTAGCATTTATACCTGGGGATCCTACACCGAGGCCTGGCACTGATTTCAATGGAGTCTGTAGGGCTTGTGGAAAGTAAAGTGAACGGCAAGCTCAACTCCTATTCAACAAAACTGTTTTTGTCATGTATTTCTCAAACTGATCTTAGGTGGTTTGATTTTAAAATGTAGTAATTTTTTTATTTACTTTTAGGTTTTTGATTTATCTTACATTCAAATGTTGGAAAACACTCAGTTTTTACACTTTGCAAAATGGTGGCAGGGCCTTGCTAGCAGTCAAAGTTTGAGTAAGGTTGAAGGCTCTGGCTCCTTTCAGGTCTTGCCATCAGAATCTGCGATGCTTCATACCAGCAAGATAAGGCTTCTGCCTCCAGCCCAGTTTTAGACACAAAATACTGGAATAACTCAGCAGGTCACGCATCTCTGGAGAAAAGGAATAGGTGATGTTTCGTGTCGGAACCCTTCAAAATAATTTCTGAAGGGTTCTGAGCCGAAACATCACCTATTCCTTTTCTCCAGAGATGCTGCCTGACCCGCAGAATTACTCCAGCATTTTGTGTCTCTCTTCAGTATAGACCAGCGTCTGCAGTTCCTTCTATTTTATCTGGCCCAGTTATGCATGGGCTGTAGGTGGCAACTGTGGGCAGTGGGCCTGCATCTGCAAGGTCTGGCCAAGGGCATTTATTCTGGCATGTTGTTCTCAATGATTTCAGTGCAGGCAGGGCACACTTCGTTAGCCTGTAACTAAAGGCAACACCAAAGGCGATTTGTCACTTCGCTGGCAGCACACACATGTGACCAAGCAACCAGCCTATGGGCAGGTAAGAGATGTTTTCTGTGCATTATCAGGTGGTAATTTTGAAATCAGTGCTGTCATTAGTTGTTTTGGAGGCCCCGATTCGCTCCTTTTATTGTTGAACTTGACCTTTGCCACCTTTGAACATGAACTTGACCACAGCTGATTTCTAAACGCAAAATACCTGAAAACAGAATGCAATTGAAAGCTGCTTCACTGCTCCAGTTCAACCAGTTACAGGGCCACAAAAGATAATGCCGCAGGAAACAAACTGCATGAGAACTCAAAACTTGTATAAACTCTTACAGGACTATCACATGGAATAACTTCACAATCACAGAATGTCTGGCTTCCTGTCTAACACACTATCAGTGAAGTGAACATTCAACAGCACAATAACAATCTTGGAAAAAGCAGACGATAGACACAAAATGCTGGAGTAAATCAGTGGGACATGCAGCATCTCTGGAGAGAAGGAATGGGTGACGTTTCGGGTCGAGACCCTTCTTCAGACATCCAGCATTTTGTGTCTATCTTCAATTTAAACCAGCATCTGCAGTCCCTTCCTACAGATTTGGAAAGAGCAGATGTGGTTTCTCAAAAACAAAACTATTTTTTTGTAATCACTGAATTGAACAGTGTAGCAAGAGATCTAATTTGGCATCTTTGAAGGCTTGTGTGAGGAATTGCAAGGCATTTTGTGTAACAAGTTAAAACAAGCAATTGCTAAACTGGCAATTTAATCTGTTAATGGTTCTGCCTTCCTTGCTAAGCCTTGCTGGAAATCAAAACACATTCTAAAACTCACTGGAGTTTAGCAACTACATCATCAGGGGGCAATAATACACCACAAATCAGTAGCTAGATAAACAATACCTGTGGTTAGTGCCAATTTATGCATGTGTATTACTTTGAATGATACACATTACCTGATGAGCCGGTCCTTAGCACAAGAGTAATGAGTCATGTGGGTGAAAGAGAATGTGCAAAACTATCAGGGATTTTAATGTCACTTACATATGTGGAAATGTGCAACGATTAGTATGTGTCACAATTCCTACAGTGCATCAGTGCAAGGATTGATGTAATTTTGGAAATATTGAAGATTTAAACAGCTACAAATAGGGACATGGAAACAGGAGAGGCGATGTTGAAAGGAAAATGTGGTTGTAAAGCAGTGCACAGGCCTTTTAGAAGCTGAAGGACTGAATAATACCATCCAGCCACATGTATATGAAGCCACATTATCTCTACAATCAAAATTGCCCAATACTTAAAATGGTTAGCAATTTAACTTGGGGGTAGCCAAAATGGCAATTTGCGTTGGACAAGATGGACTGGAAATTCCTCTATGCCCAGGCTGACATGTTAATTCACCAATATATGGCAGATCAAGGAATTGACGGTTATTCAACTGCTTTAAAGTTCAGTAGCACCTCTGGTTCAATGGGCTGGATGGTTCAGAATGAACCATGCACCAGGGTAAGATCTTTTCCTATCACTTTCACTGGTGCAGAGAGCAAGATGATAAAAACACGACAGGTTCAGGCTAACTGTGATCACCAGCTTGGTGGGAGGGAAGCTTGAGTTTAGATTTGTGATACATGTCTGCCGTGAAATGGAGGCCCTTAATTTGACATTTTGGGGAGTGGTGGATGGACTGAGAGAATGTAGGGCACTTGTGACAGAAAGCCAGTCAGTCAGGTAACCTAACCAAGTCAGGCTTGGAGTGATGAGCTGGGACAGGCTCAGATGGCAGCACTGTGGACACCTGTACAGGTTGAGAATTCCCCACACTTTAGAATCGTATTGACTGATTGCTCCCTTTGAAACATCCCTTAAAGAGCATGGCACAGGCATGATGTTATTCTGCCTACATCCGATGTGGAAGTGTGTTGGCAGAACAATATAGGTTCAAGACGGGAAATGCCCAGTCAAAATTCCACCGTGCTGCTTTTCACCAGAGACCATCTGATCATCTGTCACTTGAGATGGGTAGTAAAAGCATGCTTTTTCATTTCTGTGCAACAATTTCTAGGCCAAAATTTCATTCTACATGTGAATTGAAAGGTTGAAAGGCCAAGCAAGGCGGCACACTTACTTCTTCACTTTGAACTAGGGATATAATGAACCAGAAGATGAACACACTTCCATAAAAGCTGCAGCACTATTTTCCTGCAATGTCCTGAATGGGAGTGGCAATTTTTGAGTACAAGATCAATGTGCTCAGGCAACAATACTACAATTTCCTTCTCATCTTGCAGACTGTGTAAAATCAGTGCTAGAGATCTGACGTCTGGTGAAAAGTCATTAACTTGGAATATTATCTCTATACCCACAGAAGCTGCCAGAGTACTTCCAACATTGTGATTTTATTTCAGATTTCTAGCAGCAATTTGCTTTTGGACTGATCCAGTCAAATCAAGCAATCAATTCTTTGACTGAAAAAAAGACAGCACGTGAACTGATGATTTGAAACATTTAGTCTAATCCCACACTCATTCAATATAGAATTACTTTGGATACAATCTCCAATACCTCTCAAATACAGTCAGCCTGGCACTGTATAGACACACAGGGGCATACACATACACAAAAACAAGCCAAGTACTTCATTGAGCTGAATGTGCATGGCTGGGCTTGACAGAGCAAATCCTGATTCTGGTGGGGTCTCTGATCTAAAACCATATAGCACCTCCTAGCAGCTTGCAGAAGCAACCTAACCGAGTGTGAAGGGATTCCCTACTGCTTAATGGATACTGCTGTGGCAGCTAGGAAGTCCACAAGATGGAAGGAATTTAAAAATGGGAGGCAGCGATAAGATTCCTGCTTCCTAAGACACTTTAAAGGTTAAGGGCTCTGAGTATATCATTACCAACTGCTACATAAGGGTCTCTTTCATTATTGTCACCTGAAACCCACAAAACTGGAAAAGGGGACGCTCAGCAAATCCTTGTGGGAAGGATTCACAATTTGCTTGTAAAGCCACAACCAATGTTATTTCCTTTGCTGAAGTCTCAGTTCCTCACTTCTGACACGGAGATGCATTCTCCCGCCACTGCCCAACTGACGCACGGTGAGAAAGATGTAATGTTGAATCTCTCTCCGGTTTCTGAAGGCCAACTTTTACATAAGGGTCTTTTTCCACTTTAGCTTACACAAATGTGCATTTCCAGGTTCCACTTCCTGAAGCTCCCATCTCTATGCTCTGTGTGTTTGACCTGAGGTATCTGGTAAACCCCTTCAATTGATGTGAGGTTTTCAATTTCTAGTGCAGTTTTGAAGTCTTCATGCAGTAGTAAAACAATGTTTGTGGGCCAGCTCCTTGGCTTGACCTATCTGAAGTCAGTCCAGAAGTTGCTGCTCCTCTCCAGTTAGCAACTTGGCTCATCAGCACTTTTCCCAGTGTCAGAACGGAGAATTCATTCCTAGCTTGGTTTCAAACTGCAGCTTTTGCCTCTTCTGGTAACGGTCTCGTACTCTAAAGAGACAGGAAGATATGCTCATTTAGTGCTGAATTAATGAAGTGCATTATGCCCAATGGATGGAGGTAAAATAGTTATATTGTTATGATACTCTGAAAGCTTCATGGTTACTTTTACTGATAATGTTATTTTATTTACAGATCTATTAACTAACGTCAAATTCTCAAACTGAGGGGTGAAATCACTTTGCTCAAATTAGTCATTTCCACTTCACTAATATATCCATCACATAATTTCAATTACTTGACTGCAGACATAAATCTCAATTTTGGCCATCCTAAAAAAGTTGGTTAAAGAGCACACAGTTGAGGCACCGATTCTGAGAACACCTAACCAGTCTCTAACAGATTAATTAAATGAAAGGAAATGAAGCGTACAATAGTCAAGAGTGTTTTATTATCATGTGTCCCAGATACGAGCATGAAATTCTTACTTGCTGCAGCACAACAGAATATGTAAACACAGTATATAACTTGAGGGAAAAAATTCAGTGTGCACACATACTCAATAAATAAACAAATATAGTGCAATAATAATAAGTCTGTTGTAGTTCAGAGCTTATTTGTTGTTGTGTTTAATAGCCTGATGGCTGTAGGGAAGAAGCTGTTCCTGAACCTGTGATGTGCTTCTGCGCAGTGAGGAAATAAGTCGCGAAAAGAATGTAAAGGCCCAAATTGCAGGACATTACCAAGGTCGAAAGAATGAAAGGAGAAGTAAATTCAGCAATGAGAAGGCACAAAATTGAAGTCTCAATCAAGAATCTGCAGCCTAACCATTCTGCTGTGCAGAAATTAAATCCAAGCTTCACAAGGAATAAGCAGAGCACCAAGAGACGGGGAACAAATGTATGATTGTGCAGACAGAAAGATGTACGGAGAGAAGGATTTTACAGGAAACGGATCAGGCAGGCAGCCAGCCATAAACATTAGAGCATTCTGGCCCTGTAGAAAAGACCCAGGTCACAGCAATAACTTGTAGATGAGGAGATAACCCAAGACACTGCAACAGTGTGATATCGGAAGTTGGAAGTGGAATCAAACTGGTTACTTATCAACTAGATGTTTAAGAAGGAACTGCAGATGCTGGAAAATCGAAGGTAGACAAAAGTGCTGGAGAAACTCTATGGAGTGAAGGAAATAGGCAACGTTTTGGGCCGAAACCCTTCTTCAGACTGATGTAGGGCGGGGGTATCGGTGAGACCAAGCGCAGGCTTGGCGATCGTCCGCAATAACCTACCTGATCTCCCGGTGGCTCAGCACTTCAACTCCCCCCTCCCATGCCGAATCCGACCTTTCTGTCCTGGGCCTCCTCCATGGCCAAAGTGAGCACCACCGGAAATTGGAGGAGCAGCACCTCATATTTTGCTTGGGCTGTTTATACCCCAGCGGCATGAACATTGACTTCTCCAATTTCCGGTAGCCCTTATTGTCTCCTCCCCTTCGAAGCTCTCCCTCAGCCCTCTGGCTCCTCCACTTAATTTCTTCTTCCAGCCACCCCCCCCCCACCCCACCCTACATCAGTCTGAAGAAGGGTTTCGGCCCGAAACGTTGCCCATTTCCTTCGCTCCATAAATGCTGCCGCACCCGCTGAGTTTCTCCAGCACTTTTGTCCACTTATCAACTAGAATTGGGAATGGGATTTATCCAAAACAGTCCAACTTTTCATGGGATGAGAGAGATGAGAATAGACCCCTACACCATGCAACGTCCCATGAATAATCCCAAGGATCCAATAAGATTTTCAATGTATATTTTATGACAATATTTTAATCAGAATTATTTTTTCACTTATTTTTCACATACAGATTCACCAGCTGCAATTATTGAAAGATATTCTATATTAAATTATCATTGTTAAGCTTACCAATACTTCAAGTATCAAGAATGTTCTCAACTTCTTGTGGGAGGTCTCTGGCTGTAAGCTAATGCCCCTGTCCCACTTAGGAAACCTGAACTGAAACCTCTGGAGACTTTGCGTCCCACTCAAGGTTTCCGTGTGGTTCCCGGAGGTTGCAGGTGGTTGTCGGAGGTTGCAGGTAGTGGAAGCAGGTAGGGAGACTGACAAAAACCTCCGGGAACCGCACGGAAACCTTGGGTGGGGCGCAAAGTATCCAGAGGTTTCCGTTCAGGTTTCCTAAGTGGGACAGGGGCATTATAACAACAACCTCCAGAGCAACTGTTATTTCTGATCCTTGTTAACCTATGCACTTACCTTATTTCATGTAGCTTGACCACTTCATTGATAAATACCACGAGAATGAGAGACAGTAAACCAAGGAGCCAAGAGATCAGGGGGATGTCCTGCAGGTCAAAAGTCAACTGGGTGTCCATGTTTTTCCACAGCTTTAAATCCACCAGCACCAATACAATTTGGCTCACCAGCCTAGAGATCATAAAGGAAATTGGTTCAAGTACAATTCAGGTACGCAAATCCTGAGTCATGAACCTTTTGGCAGGGTGATACTTGCATGGTTGTACGTTGCCTGAAAATTTGCAAACAGCTCTGTCATTTTGCTATACAGTCTTACATCTGTTTCATCTAACTTCATTTACATGTCCTTGTATTCCTTTCTATAAAAACAAAGTTTTTCACTGCATCTCAGCACATGCGACAGATAAATCAATACCAATATTCTACTTAAATTTCTACCATTAAGTTTTCAACAGTAAGCAATGTCTCCCAGTAAACAATGTCTCCCACGTTACTATTAGTAACGATCCCACATTGATAGCCTCTGGTTTTACAGTCCCCAAAAGTTGAAAACCATTTTAACAACTCATTTTATAGCTTAATAACCTCCATCCATAGACTTAATATTTCTCCCACAAACTGCTTTTTTTTTTTTTTAAGACTTTAACTTTTTCAGGGCCAAGACGTGTTCTCAGAGTTAGTCATGGAGCTATATACCACGGGAACAGGGCCTTCAGCCCAAATCGTACATGCTGCCAAAAAAACTAGTAAATTGAATTCTCGATTACTTCAAATTGCATATCATCCTAAATATCCTCACGTAGTTGGAAGCATCCCAAATCTTAACATTCAGGTTTTTTTTATTGAATTATGCAAATGAATTATGCAATGTGAAATGCAAAAGAAACTAAAGGGAGATAAACTTAGTCATTTATCCCCAGAGCAGTGAATAATTTAACACTACTTGCTTTTTATTTCTTATTAGTTAAAGAAAATTGGAAAGAATACAAATAGATATATTTTCAAGGAGACGTTAAGAGTTGTAAAGGCAGAATTATGGTCAGAACACAGGGAGTTCTTTGAACCTTGCTCCAGATGTCATCTAGAAGTACTAAATGGAACACAGAAAGGGGTATCATCATTACGCATCTCACCTGAGGTGCATGTTCAATGTGTAAAGTGCTCTTCTCTGGTGATACTTACACTACAGGTAAAGTGAGACACCACCATAAGTTACTGAAAGGACTTTTCCTCCAGAGGGTTTTGGACCAGTGAACATGGCTGATGGAAATGCAAACTGCAAAACAAATTAGAAACCAACATATTAGTGTACTATATTTGTACCCGAGTAAAGATAGTAGTGCACTTAAATAACATCTTGTGTAAATAGGAACCTAGTTTCTCCACAGTTAATTTGCTTTGTGACCATATTAAATCCCAGGGTAGCTCATGGTTAGAGTGATAGCGAGATACAGCTGGAACCAGGCCCTTTAGCCCACACTGACCATCAATCAATTATTTACAATAATCTTATATTGATCTTGTCATTTTATTCCCATATGTTCTTCATCTCCACCCTGATTCTACCACTAGCATTAGGACATTTAACAGTGACCAAGAAAACTACCAATCCACGTATCTTTCTGATGTAGGAGGAAACCAGAGCAGCCGAAGGAAAAGTCTGATTACAGGGAGAATGTGCATACTCCACACAGACAGCATTCCATTCCAAGGTGATAATTAAACCTGGGTCTCTAGTGCTGAGAAGCAGCTGCTCCACCAACTACACCACAATGCAGCCCAAATGGTGTTGATTGTTCTTCCACAAGGCATCATTTGAGACAGCCTGTTGCAACACAAGATTCTGGACAGGAAAAGATGAGGGATCCTGGGAAATGCATCCAAGTTACAGATATACAACACAGTCTAGTGCTCTGGTGGAGATTAGAAGGGAGCATGCACCACACTATCCGAGCTTGATAAAAGGCATCAAGTTAGTACAGGGCAATTTGCACAAACATGTTACCTACTAAGAAGAAGATAGAGGGGAATTATGACTTAATAAAGTTGGCACAATGAAGGTTCTCAATTCGAATCCTGCCACAGATGCTACCTAACCCACTGGGTTCCACCAGCAGATTTGTTTTTCTGCTGTTGGCATACGGTTATATTGATTCCAGAACAACAGAAATGACAGCAGTTTTTGCAGGAATTTGTGCTAACGTAAAGGAACATTTGATAATCACACATTGCCTAATGAATAAGCAGTTTTGATAACTGGTTAAAATTGTATTTTATTTACATCATGCTGTGGCTGCAAGTACAGACGCTCCCCGACTTACATAAGGGGTAAGTCCTGCGGATCCTTGCATAAGTCAGACATTAACAAATCACACTTTGTCTATCTTGTGAAACCCCAGCCATTGACAAGGTGGGGCAGTCTTCGAGCAGCAATGGCTGCACTTTTCTGTATTTGGATGAATTATTAGCTTCCAGCTGACACTCAGTTGCTGTAATTTGGTTTTGACATCAGTTACGTTCTGAGCCACATTACAGACAACTCAGATAACAAATGGAAAACAAACCATCTTAAGGGGGAAACTCTGGACTCTGGCTGGAGGGGGGAGGAGGAAGAAAGAGTGATAACTGTTGGGGAAATGGAATGGTCATGGTCATTGTTTCAGGTCACCTTGGAGTTTGGAAGAATGAGGGGTGACCTTATTTAAGCATGCAAGATCCTAAATGGACGACAGGGTACATGTAGAGATTCTTTCAATGGTGGAAGAGTTATGAGCCTGTCCTATTTACACAACTTTTTCGGCGACTGCCGGCACCCGTCACAGGTCGTTGTAGGTCACTGAAAATTTTCAACATGTCGAAAATCCAGCGACGACCAGAAAGACTCTGCGACTCTTTGGGCGACTGAGGAGACTATTCACGACCATACAGGTGACACCCTGGCGACATGTCACGGGGTGAAGCCTGTATGGTCGTGAGTAGTCGCCCAAAGAGTCGTACCTTGTTCTGGTCGCCCCTGGATTTTCAACATGTTGCAAATTTCCAGCAACCTATAACAACCTATGACGGGTGCCGGCAGTCGCAGAAAAAGTCGCGTAAGTGGGACAGGCCCATTTTGAATAAGAGGATATCGTTTAAAGTTGAGGTGTATGAAAAATTTATCTTATCAATGTCTGGAATTCTCTGCCGCAAGGTGATGATGGCAACTCATCACATATATTTAAGATGGCAATAGATAAATATTTAAAAGATCGAGATATTGAGGGTTATGGCTAACTGGCACAGAAGAGGATTGAGGCAAGCAAAGAGCAGTCATGAAAGGGGGGGTAGGCTAGAGAGGCCCGATGGTTTGCTGCTACATTATTCTGTAACAGTCTGCAGTCTTTAGCATGTGTGAATTAAACGTGAGCACCCAGGGACACCCAATGTCATGGGGCAAACTTTATACAGACAACACTGGAGGTTGAGATTAAATCCAGTTGGCAGGAGCTGTACGGCAACCACATTACCAGCCACATCATCTGAAATATGTTAGGACATTATTTAATTAAAAGCATTGAGCACTAAACATGCAAGCAATGAGACACATAGACAGTTTTGATCTAGTCTAAAGGGAATTTAGTCCCACCATCTCCATTTACACTTATTGACGAGACAGTTTTCAACTACCAAGATCTTCAAAGGATTGACAATTCATCTTGCAATTTAACTCAATTTTTTCATTGAGAATATTTTGTTTGCATGGATAACTCGTGCATGCAAACATTGCTTGGCCTTGCCTTTTAATCACCCAGAAAGTTGAGTTGTTCAGTTTTACAAGCTATATAGCTCCCAGGTGGAAAAACAAGGTGACATTAGATGAGTAGCAGGAACGCCTCTGATAATCACAATAATTCCGAGCAGTCATCGACTCTAGAAGCTAGCTGATGATTACCTGTGTGTAGAACAATGAAACAGGCCATCACCTTCTGAGCCAGCAACAATCCGTTAGAATACTTGTCAAACCATATTGGTGCTCCCTCTGCAGAACTAGAACAACAAGCACACCATCAGTCCATAGTTGCATTGCCTTTCACTCATCTCTACTGCACTATGCAGGGAAAGTGTGAAACAGCAGAACAAGGATTTCATCTTTGTTTGTGTGTCCCCTGCTACTGACAGTAATTGCTACGGACACAATTGAGATTGATAACCTTAGATACAGGAACAAAATCATCTGAAGTCCCCCCCATAATGCGAGTTGCAGAATGTTATATCCCAGAACTGCTTCTACTTTGGCTTCTATTATATATTCCCAGTTCCTTGAGGATGGTGAACTACAAAGTCCCTTTATTCATAACTCTTCCACCGTTGACATTTTTAATTGGAAATGTCTGTGTAGTGCAGGTCAGATATATTATTTACATTGCTCATGGTTGTGACATGTTGCTTGGAAATTAACTCAATATTGGAAACATGTCATTGCTTTCTGATCTTATGACCCAATGCAATCAATCTTCTGTCTGCTGCTAACATTACTAATGCTGTGTAATATGCTGGGAATACAAAGTGGTAATATCAAGAAAACTGTATAAAGCTTTGCCTCAGAATGATTTTTCAGCACAGATCACAGGATGTAGACTTACACTTTGTAGTTTTTCCCCATACCATTAGTTTTAATACTATTTTATACTTTTAGTCTTCAACACATTAGTTAAATACTAAATCCACCATTTGTGTTGTAAAATAAATACACAAAAAGTCTCCACAATTTTTTAAGCGCAACCAAACGTCTCATCGATAACAAATAGTGCCACCTACGGGACAATTGTACACAGTACAAATGGCAAAGGCTCAACGGATAGTCACTGGAATAACACCAGGTTTTCCAATACCACAATTAGAGATATTTTAAGTCAGGCAAGCAGTAAAATTTCTAATAAAGTTATGCAAAAGAAATATCACCAGTAAAAAGAAGCCATGGGGCCAAAGCACGATATAAATGTTCATTTGAAAAATATTAAGATGTATCATTTGTAGAGAATCATTATTTTCATGTTAGAAAATTGATCCAGTTTCAATGTCACTTACTGAACTATTAATAGATAAATAAGCATGGTTAGCAGCCCATCAATGATGTATCTCAAACTAACTGATCAGATGAATTTAAAAGATGTGCGGCAATATGTAATTTGATGAAACAATGTATACCTCGTTTGTCAGCTCAAAAGCCCACATTTAATTTTGCCAAGTACATTCATATTACTTTATGTCTTGAACCGAACGCAAATCTAACACCACTCACAAGATCAGGTTCTATCCATTGATCACAGAGACAGATCACGTTTGCAACTAATGCTCCCTACAGGCACGGAATAACTCAGCACGTTACAAATTTGTGAAACAGATTGAAGTCTACTTTAATACCAACATTTATCTTAGCCTTAAAGTGGAACTACCCAGTGTATCATTGCTTTGACTCCAATTCTGTTCTTCAGACATTTTTCATTCTGGTACAGTTGTTTATTTCACAAAAAGCACCAACAACAATCAATATGAAAACAGGAGATTGCAGATAGTAATTGAGAATGGAAACAGAATGCTGAAAGAACTCAACCTTCCCCATTGCTACACAGAGACTACACAAAATTGTAAGAAAATTAATTCCGCTCAGGTAGCTTAACAACCCAATATGAACATTGAATATTCTAATGTCAGTTAACGCATGCCCCAAGTACTCTCCACCAACACAAACTAGCCTCGCCTCCTAGTTTCCTTCTCTTTCTTGGACATCCTTCCCCCACCCCTCACCAGGTTCCATCATCCCCTCCCCATCTGGGCCCTCCCATCACCCATACCAGCAGCCTCTTGCCCGCCTACTCCAGTTAACCATCATCCCCTTCCCATCTAATTACAACCTATCAATGTCTATCCCACCCCTCTGCATAGAACAATACCACAGGACCTTCAGCCAACCACATTGATGCAGATCATGATACCAATCTAACAAATCGCACGGTCCATATCCTTATTCCCTGCTTGTGCATTGTCTGACTACAAGCACCTTCAACCTTGCTATATCTACTTCTATCACCACCTCTGACAGCCCTTTCCAGGCACTTACCCTGCAAAAAAAAACCTCCATCTACCCTATGTAGTCTAAATGTTATACACTTCTATCAGGTCAGGCCTCTGACCCATCAGCAAAAATAATTAAAGTTTGTCCAACCTCTCCTTATAGTAAATATTCACTGGCAGCATCCTAGCAAACCTCTTCTACATTCCTCCAAAGCCGTCACATCTTTCCTGTGAATTGGTGACCAGAACTGCAGACAATACTCCAAACATGGTCAAATTGAAAATGTTATACAACTGCAATATGACTTTCATCGTTTATATTTAATGTCACATCTGAAGAAGGCAAGCATGCTGTATGTATTTATTATTTGCCAATCCATGTTTTGCCATTTTCAGGTTGATATGGACTTGTGCCCAAAGATCCATCTGTAAATCAAATGTTCCCAGGGAGTCTGTCATTTACTGTAAACCTTCCTCTTGCATTTGACCTCCTAAAATGCAACACCTCACATTTGTACAATTAAACTTAATTTGCCATTTCTCCCGCCCATATTTCCAACTGATTTTCTACGTACTGCTATATTTCCATTTCAGTCCTGGCCTGAAACATTGATGGATACCACTTGACAGTGTTCTTACAGCATTCTCCTACTGTTCTAAATCGCAATGTGCCAATTCACTGAGAATTTTCTGTTCAGCCATTTGCTGTTCTCACTTGTTTTGTCTGGACTCGGAGTTCTGAGATTTTAGATAACCATGTAACATTCTAATAAACTACCTCTAGCAGGAGCCACAAGACAAATTGCAATGATACTTTTGAAAATTGTCGGTAGTAAATGTGGCACAGGTATGTCAACATCAATGTCTGAACAACAGGTATGTCAACGTCTGAAGAAGGGTTTCGGCCCGAAACGTTGCCTATTTCCTTCGCTCCATAGATGCTGCTGCACCTGCAGAGTTTCTCCAGCATTTTTGTGTACCTAATGTCAACATCAATGCTAAGCCTTTAAATACTCCTCACCCCTATTTGAAGACTTAGCCAAACCGGAGCATTGATGTTGACATTAGGTACACAAAAATGCTGGAGACACCACAACTAAATTATTTACTGCTTGCTTATTGACTTTGTATGTAATTTATTTCCATTCATTTAAAAAAAATTCTGACTTCAAATTTGGAACATATTTTGCATTGGAGAATTGACAGACTTATTGGTGTTTTATTTACAAAAGCACCTGTGATAAAAAGCATTAGAATTCTTCAGAAAGGACCCAAGTGTTGGCTTTAGCCACTCATTAGGTGGCATCATCAAAGAGTCAAAAAGTTGTCACTCCCAAACATTTGCCAGAGATCCAACTTCATAACCCAGACAAGCAAGGCAGTGTCAAACGATGTGGTCTTGTGAATAAAAATTTAAAACATCTGGTTTCAGGCAAATGTAAAAGATCCCACTGCACTATCTTGAAAATGAAACATTCCTCCCCACCAGTGCCCTGGCCAAATGTAATAATTGAACAGACACTCCTAAAATAGATAATTCCGTCATATTCTCATTGGTAAAAATCAAAAACTGTAAAAATCAACAAATTCTAACAATTTCAGTTTTTATTGTTACATCGATGCTTGGAGGAACTCAACAATGCGCAACTTAGAATCATAGTGATACACTGTTGAAACAGGCCCTTCGGCCCAACATATCCCACCTGCATGCGTTTGGTCCATATCCCTCCAAACGTGTCCTATCCATGTACTTGCCTAACTGTTTCTTAAATGTTGGGATAGTCCCAGCCTCAACCAACTCCTCTGGCAGCCTGGTCCATACACCCACCACCCTTTGTGTGAAAAAGTTACCCCCTCGGATTCCTATTAAATATTTTCCCCTTCACCATGAACGCCCGAAACGTTGCCTATCTCAGGTCCTCGATTCCCCTACTCTGAGCAAGAGATTCTATGCATCTATCCGATTTATTCTTCTCATGATTTTATACAACTTGATGCGAGGAATGCTGCAGCAGTTAAATAAATTACTGTAACTTAAATAAGGCTATTGACTGTAAAGTGCCTTGGGATTTTAAGGTTATATACGACAGATCTCTAAAACTAAACTAAAAAAAGATGGAATGCAAGCTTTTTATCCAAATTCAGACCTGCTCCTGGAGTTGGGGTTTGGACACTCACCTGTTCATTATTGACAAGCAGTTGGTAACATTCAAAGATCTAGACTTATTACAAAACTCCTGCAGCATAAATCCAAAGCAAACGAGGTAGGCAAAAACAGTGAGGCTGAACTTGATCAGGAAGCACACAAGGAAGTGCTGCTGAGTCTGCAGAAAGAAACACAGAATGATACCATCACATCGGATATCAGGTGAAATGATGTCTCAGCATTACGAACACTGACATAACTGACATTCCTGGGATGTCGGGACTTTCATATGAAGAAAGACTGGATAGACTCGGTTTGTACTCGCTAGAATTTAGAAGATTGAGGGGGGATCTTATAGAAACGTACAAAATCCTTAAGGGTTTGGACAGGCTAGATGCAGGAAGATTGTTCCCGATGTTGGGGAAGTCCAGAACAAGGGGTCACAGTTTAAGGATAAAGGGGAAATCTTTTAGGACCGAGATGAGGAAAACATTTTTCACACAGAGAGTGGTGAATCTGTGGAATTCTCTCCCGCAGAAGGTAGTTGAGGCCAGTTCATTGGCTATATTTAAGAGGGAGTTAGATGTGGCCCTTGTGGCTAAAGGGATCAGGGGGTATGGAGAGAAGGCAGGTACAGGATACTGGGTTGGATGATCAGCCATGATCATATTGAATGGCGGTGCAGGCTCGAAGGGCCGAATGGCCTACTCCTGCACCTATTTTCTATGTTTCTATCAATGCTTTAATGAAGATTCTTTCCTTTCTTTTGAAAGTAATCGATTTTTCACTGTGACAGCATACAATTGTTTAGTGTTTACTTTATGTGTGACGCCAATTAAATGCTGATTATGTGCAAAGTCTAAGTCTAGGGTGGAATGATCTTTCAAGTTTGTAAATGAAACAGAACAGTAGCAATTTCCCCCCCATATTTAACAACTATGCAATAATCTTGTGTGTTTCTTGGTAGCTCTCTTTTGCTCAATTTGCTGACATTAATTGGTCCACCTACATTCATGTATGGATATCCAGAAAAGGCCAGAGACACAAGGGGCCATTCACCCATGCCAGTGCATAATGCAAATGTTGTATCAAGTGATTTAATTTCCATGAAATGAACTAAAACTGTTATATTTGGAATGAAAGCATGACATGCACTTTGCCGATTATAGAGCCATACATATATATTACAGATTACTGCTTTAATATGGCCTACTACAGAACCATTTCTTTATTTTTTATATTTTTTCAAGATTTGTCCTTTAGTACAAAAGTGTAAACAGAGATTGCAGTAATGAATAGAGTCTCACCTTTTTTGGAATGGATACAAAGTTTTTTCCTGTTGCTACTGTCATCACCGAACTGTCTGGAGGCTTCCCCAACAAGGCAGCACTGATTACAAAACAAAACTGATAATGAAAGACCAGTCTAATTACCTCCTTTCAAAACATGCTTATTTGTCTAAGATGTTCAACCTTTACTTTCACAAATTTATTGTTTTCACTTAAGCATTCCTAGCACATTTGGAACTTGAAACATCATCCATTTTGTGCCATTCCACAAATGTGGCTGTTAACGGATCAAATCACTTCTTCGTGATCATTTCTTCTTGTTTTCTTCTTGGATTTGGCAAAGTACCCATTTTTCAAACTTCCCATTCCTATCCTAGAATCGACAAAAAAATTGAGAACACCGAGAGATGATCACACCAAAATATAAAATTCTTATGGGGCTTGGCAATGCAGATGTAGGCATGATGCTTCCCCTAGCTGGGGTACATGGGGACCTGAAAATCAAAAGTTATCCCCTCCGGATGAGGGGAATGTCTTTCCCCACATCATGGTCAATTGTTGCAACTGCCCACCCAAAAGGATTGTGGCAAGTAGATATTAGTAGAATTTTAGATGAATATCAAGACATCAGGTGCGAAAGTGAAGGATTACAGAATGGCTAAGCAGGCACCAGAGGCTGAATGTCCTTCCCCTGCTTCCATTTCCCATGTCATATGTCACCTAACGTCACATCACTGGTTAATAATTCTAGTTTTATTTTCCTTGTCTTTCCTGTGGTTGTCAAAAGTGGAATTAATTAAGGTATATTGTAGACCTCCTCCTCCTCCAACCTCATCTACTGTATCCGCTGTTCCAGGTGTGGACTCTCATATATCGGCGAGACCAAGTGCAGACTCAGCGATCGTTTTGCTGAACACCTTCGCACAATTCATCTAGGCCTATGCGATCTCCCAGTTGCTAAACACTTTAACCTGCCCTCCCATTCCCATACTGACCTTTCTGTTCTGGGCCTCTTCCACTGTAAGAGTGTGGCCAAACACAAATTGGAGGAATATTTCGCTTGGGCAGCTTACAACCCAGAGGTATGAATTTTGATTTCTCTAACTTCTAGTAACCCCTGCTTGCCCTCTCTCGCCATCCGTCCCCCACCCTAATTCTCAGACTAGTTTCACTGTCCTCCTGATTAATTTTACTGTTTGTATGCCTTGTTGTCACCTTCCCCATAGCCAACAATCAACCATTCTACATTTCCTTGATCGTCTCCTTTGATCTGTTTTCACACCTTCCATATCTCCAGTTTCCCTCTCCCCGACTCTCAGTCTGAAGAAGGGTCTCGACCTGAAAAGTCACCCATTCCTTCTGTCCAGTGATGCTGCCTGTCACGCTGAGTTACTCCAGCATGTTGTGTCTATCTTCAGTGTAAACCTGCACCTGGATTTCCTTCCTACACAAGGTATATTGTATCTCAGTTTTTGGTCAATAATACTCAAGAGCATATAAGATTTGGCAAATTCTCTTACACAAGATCTAATAAGAGGAACTTCCACACTGAAAGAGATGTGACATCACATGGAGGGGGACCGAGGTGTTTTGAGTCAAACTAACACGAAGAGTTAAGCACAATTACCCAGTGATCTGATCGCTGCGAGGATAGCTACAGTGCAAACACGCATCACATTCTACCAAAGGCACAATTACCCCAACTATGCAGGTGAGTGGTGGAATCTGTGGGGAGTTGATGGGAACACGAGGAAAACAAAAAGGGATCAATGCAGGATTTCGATAATAGGGTACTTTTGCTGCCTGGCCTACTGAGTTGCACCTGTACTTGTTTTTTGTCCAGGAATTACAACCACATCTTAATACTTCACTTATTTTCTGCTGGTATTGCCCAATGAAACATTTAATCCAATATACATTAACAAACTGGTAATCAATAAAGCAAGTCAAAGCCTGTAGCAAAATCTAACAACCTGGTTAATGAAAAGATCACAATTCTCTTGACATGGATTGATTATGCAAAGAGCTTCTGAGGATATATGATCCACTCCTTCCAGTGGCAGATAATCGTAATTAATATGTCCATGTATTTCTGTTGTACTTTACTAATAAGTAGTCATAACGTGAATTAAACATTGTTGATCTAATTAGGGGGGTTGCAAGGAGACTTGAGATACTGAGGTTCTGCTCATCCAGCACAGGAGGTTAAAGGAAGATTTAGCACAGGAGCTCCACATCATAAAGAGTTTTGACATAATATAAAGGCAGAAACTGTTTACAGAAGCAGAAAACAAATTAAAGGTAATTGGAAAAATGTAAAGCATGAAAATGTTGTCTGTACAACACATTGCTTTGTACAGCACATTAGTCAGTTGACAGATATGTGGATAGGAAGGATTTTGAGGGCTATGGGCCACATGCAGGCAAATGGGATTAGCCCAGTATGACAACTTGGTAAGCATGGATAAGTAGGGCTTATTTCCGTGCTGTACAGTTCCATGACTGATATAGGTGAAGCAGGTGCAACTACAACATTTAAACGACATTTGGAAAAGTATATGGTTAGGAAAGGGTGAGAAGAATATGGGCCAAACTAGGGCAAATATGTATGCCTCCATGTTCTTTGACTGTAAAATGTGGCAGGGCTATGAAAAGAAGGCAGGAGAATGGAATTATTTAGCTCTTTCAAAGTAGCACACGACTGATTGCATGATCAGAATAGATGCTTTAATTATCCATTCATTAGTATTTCTATACCCACATTATGTATTTACATATTAGGAACATCAATGTAATTTCCAATCTGATGAGGGAAACCAAAAGCTTTCTCCTTGCATTTGTTGCTGTCAGGTGTCATATATACCGACCTGAGCAATGGGTAGCAGAAGCAGGACAGCCAGAGAACATCGGTGGTGCCGAGTGGTGGTGGGAGCTGAACCAGACAGGCCAGAAACTGCTCAAATACAAGAAAGACTGGTTTAAATAAGGGGGACATCATGTCTTTAAGAACCACATTAGTCAGTAAACATTTTAAGGACAAATGCACTATTACAATAATGACATGATCCATCAGACAATACAAGTCACATGGGACAAGCATTACCCTTCTGAAGCCCCAATTTCACACACACACACAGCCAACAACATGCCTAGATCGTCAGATCAAGAATGTGTTCAATATCTCAGAGGCAAGCACAGTGTGACTGAGCAAGTGAAATCTGAAAGATCTGAAGAATTAAACAAGGAGAATCAGCTGCTAAATGGATATTCAACTCATAGTTGAACATCTCTTCAACAGTCAAGATAAACATTAAAAATGGCCATGCAGTTAAGGTGTAAGATAGAGGTTCTTGGGTCCACCTGAATAAAAAGGGTTTAATCTAGAGATAAAATTCTAAAGTGGAAATATTACATTGACATGGTCTACCATTGAAGTTTGAAGCAATTTAATCATGTGACGAACCTCAGGGAGCCTTTCATCTGGTTCTAACAGGCAAAATAGCTCAAATCAAACTAAATGCAATTATTTCCAAGATTGCGTGATCAAAATATATTTTTAATACATTAAAGAACAATGAACTGCCGGATAGATGCTTGCTGATGAGCCACCCAAAATTCAATTAAAAGTAGGTAACACTGCAAATACCCTTGTGCTTAGACAACAGTGAATGATTTTCGCAAGATTTCACCAGAGTTATATTGGTGTCAGAGAACAGCTCACAGCATAACAGCGCAATCCCTCATTTTAATAGGAATGGGTACCAACTGCATCAGTTAAGACAAAGATAATCCATATAAGGAGCTACATTACTATCCAACTACAAAATCCAAAGTAAAACATCCTTTGAAAAGGATTTTGCATATTGCATAAGCTAGTGAGAGCGAAGGAATCCACCTAGAAACAAATGGTACTAAGATTGGAGAGTAATGGGGGGACTGGGAGGTCAGGAGTTGAGTAGGGATAAGGTTCATTACTGAACCCTGTTTAGAGTAGAATAATATTTACAATTTTGTACAAGTATTTAGACTTAAGTAAAGATCTTACCCACATTAGTTAAATGTAAAGGGAAACAAAAACATATTTTCCTACCTGTATGAAAACAAGAGTAAGCTGACATTGTAAGAGGAACAGAAAGCATTTCCTGATTCCATATGCTGTATGCCGTGCCTGTAGAAAAAAATGGGAACACCATAGTTAGAGTTTGAGTCATGGAACTATACAGCACGGAACAGGCTCTTTGGTCCACACCGACCAAGTTGGCATACTGATCTAGTCCCACTTGCCTGCATTTGGCCCATAGATCTCTAAACTATTCCTATCCATGTATCCATCCAAATGTCTTTTAAAAGTCATAATTGTACAATTAAATTAAACTGTAGGATGGTTATGTTCAATTTTGCTTTGCCTTTTGTAAATTATACACAAACTAAACATGTGGATACTAGCACATGTTGTGTGGACAGTATTTATTTTTTGTTTAACGATGTCTTCATTTCCTACTGGTCTGAGAAGTAGTGACTGGGCAACTGAGTAACCTAGCCTGATGAACTGGTGTATTACAGCCAGATTAGTTCAGATTAGGAGAACCAGTTTTCTACTCATGGATTCATGGAACGCATACTTGCTCTCTGGCAACACACAGGAAAATTGTGCAAAATTGTGGGCTGAATGCTTGTCCAACACACATAAGAAATATTAGTAGCAGTGATTCTACCAAACCAGTCTTACAAAATCGAATCATCTCCCGATTCTGTTTATGCTGTCCACTCAAAATTAGCTTTATCATATTACATTCTTGCAAAGGAAGATAGACTAACAATCAGTGCAGGTCAATTGTGAAGATGGGGAAATATGCCCCAATGTCCAAGCAAACATTTATTCCTCAAACCACATAATTAAGTAGATGGTTTAGTTTATGGTCACGTGCTCCGAGGTACAGTAAAAAGCTTTTTGTTGCGTGCTATTACAATCAAGCCTTCCACAGTGAGCCAGTGCATTATTGAGTGCATTTAGAGCAACATTAAATTGAAACATTCTCAATACCTCCTCTTAACTCACATCCAGGAAAGTCTGCAGAAGTTTCAAACAGGAATGGTGTTAGGTATGATGGCTTTAAAGGCAAATATTATGCACCAGGAGCATCCAGAATCAGTGAGCGAAAATGATTCCTGGATGGGGGACAATGGCTACATAGATAGATCAGGACTGGGACTGTTTTCTTGGAGAGAGCGGTGGAAGAGATTCGATGAAGTGATGAGGTCATGGTGTTTACTATTGTGAAGGTGCTGATCTTTTGACACGTGTGGACTAATTGTAAAGGGAAAGAGACACAAGGAGAGCCATTTTTATACAGCATGTAGTTAGAACTTGGAATGCGTTGCTTACAGACAAGGAGGAAGCAGGATCCACTATGGCCTTCAAGAGCAAATTACATACATAATTGATGAGGATAAATAATTGCTAGCCCACAAAGAGCTAGAGACAAAGGTGGTGCAACTGAGAGTTGTTCTGGTAGAACCAGTGCAAATATGATGGGCTGAATGGCCTCGTCTGTTGTAGCCATTGGGATTTCCATGGAGTTTGAGACACCCAAATGGTTATAAAAATGTAACTGCTACTTATTTTTTTCCAGAGACCTGGTTCTAAAATTAACATCCTACTTTAGAAATTTAAAAATATCATCAATATATTTCTAGCTTTCCCCAGATTAACGACTGGCAGTCTCTGGGGGTGTACGCAGCATAAACTGACTGACAACCAGCTACCGAGATTGTATATAAATATCAGATTCAATTTGGTTCATCGGATGTCTTCTTGACGAATACTTCTCAAAGTGACATGAATATCTTTAACCTTGAAAATGCTGATCAGCCAAAATACCTCAGGATATATTTAGACAGAATGCTGTGCTTCGAGGATCCCGTTACCAAACATCAGTGGGATCATCACTAGGACGGGCACCACTTCAGCAATAATCTTGGAAAATGCAGTGAACAGTTCTTTAATCCAGTATGAATCGTGCATTGAATTGATGATAGGTTATAAAGCAGGTGTAGACTCTGCACATATTAGTATGCAATATTAAATAACTAGAACAGCCATCCAAGTAGCTTCTTACATAAATCTTGATAGAGCTGTGATATTGCATTATAAAGACAAAGCCCAGGTCTGTTGCAGAATTAGCTGATCTCAACGGTTCTTTCAAAAGGAACTATGTCTATCCTCTAATCACCTCAACCATGGATGGAAAGTTAGCTACAATTCTTGCCCTCATCCAGGACACTTGCTGTCCCCATGATGAAAGTCGAGAGTGGTGGGGGTCAGAGTACAAACAGGATTGGGATTAATTATGGAAACACAAGGAACAGTCGAAGCTGGTTTACAGAAAGAAGACTACACAAAGCACTGGAGTAACACAGTGAGTCAGGCAGCATCTGTGGAGGACACAACTAGGTGACATTTCACACTGAAGGCCCTGAACCACAAGGTCACCTATCCATGTCCTCTAGAAATGCTGCCTGACCCGCTGAGTTACTCAAGCACTTTTTGCCTTTTTTTGGAGTTAATTATGATACCATCCAGACAAATAATCTGCAAATATTGGTTAAGCTAAAGAAATATATTTTTGGCACAGTGGACATTCTTCACTTTACAGAATACCGTGGAATATGCAATTTAATTCAGGGAAAACCATGACTGTTATTAATTCCGCATTTAAAAAAAAAATGTTTTAAAGATTACCCATACATCAACATTGATGTAAATTCCCTCCAACGCCTTGCTTGCTTCCAAACAACTGTCCCAGCTGATAGTTTGGCACCAGGAAAATCTAACCAATCGTGCCCGATTGACACAATGACACTCTCTGTGCAGTGATGGCAACACTGATCAGTGTGATTGGATATTTTAAAGTCATAGGTTTTCAAATGGAAGCCTCCTCACATTCTTGAGAACAGCCCTTTGAATATATCCCCATGGAAACTTGTATACAATGCAAACAGTATTGATATTGCGCTGATAAATGGTCTGTTGTTTACTAATAAATGGAACAACCCCGCCTTCACATTGGCTGCTCCAGCAGTTTGAGTTTGCAACTGATAACCCCTTGATCATAAAAAATATTAGGTCAAACTTCTGAAGGCAATGAGCATGAGGATTCTATTCAATGATTGATGTAGCAAGGTGGGTAGTCAATTTGCCACCTTCTTTGACATCCTTAATCTCACCAATGGCTCTATTAAGGAAGCTGTGATATCACAGCTACTCTCAAAATACTATCCAATGATTCTTTGTAATGAACATTTAAAGGGGCTGTCCCACTTGGGCGACCTATTTGACGAGATTAGAAGAGGTTGAAAAAATGACATGTTGAAGACCTCCTTCGACTATGTTGAAGACCAGCTTCGACTAGCTACGACTAACTTTGGGAAAATTGGACAACAAATAGTGGAAAGTGAAGACGACCTCCGTCAATCTCCTTCGACTATGATGAAGACTATCTACGACTACCTTCGACTACCCTCGATTACCTACGAATAACATGCCGACCTACTACGACCTAATATGATTAAACCAGACTCCGCCCAGGACAGGAAGGCTCTGCAGGAACGGAAGGGACGTCACGACCGCGGTGCCACAGGTGCTGTCGCCGAGGGAGGACGGACGGAGCCGCGGCTCGAGAGACTAACAGAGACTAACAGAGGCAAAGAGGTTTGCCTCGCACTGCAAGGGAGCATTGGACCAGACAGGAAGAGCGGACGGAATTACCACTAGACAGCCAAACCAGTAGGTAATTTACGGCTGGGGTGAGTACTTTCCCATTTATAGGAGGTAGGATTATATAAATAAGGGGTGTATCAATACAGTAGGGGATTCTTAAACAGGACCAGTTAATTACCTATATAAGATGGGCGGTCAGGAGATGTGCCAATACTGCGAGATGTGGGAATTTGTCGACACCATTGATGTAGAAGATCCCTACAGCTGCAGTAAGTGTTTGAGGCTAGAGGAACTCCAGCTCCGCATTGATGAGCTGGAGACCCAACTTCATACGCTGCGGTACATCAGGGAGGGGGAGTATTACCTGGATGTTTTGTGCCAGGGGATGGTCACACCGACCAGTTTAACTAATTCAGTAGGCAGTGAGCAAGGAAAGGAAGGTGTGGCCATAAGCGAGGCAGGTAGGGGGAACCAGGAGGAGATGCGGCAGGAGCCACAGCCCTTGTCCCTGACGAGCATGACCGAGGCACTTACTCAATGTAAGGACGGGATCAGGGGCTGTGGGAGGGATGAGCAACCTGGCTGCAGCACCGTGGATCAGGAGGCCATTCAAGAGGGGGGAGTTAGAAGAAATGCCGTAGTGATAGGGGATAGTATTATTCGGGGGGTAGATAAGGTTCTCTGCGGCCAGCAGAACATGTCCCGAAGGCTGTGTTGCCTACCCGGTGCTAGGGTTAAGGATATCTCTGCGATGCTGGAGAGAAATTTGCAGAGGGAGGGGGAGGATCCAGTGGTCGTGGTCCATGTGGGGACCAATGACATAGGAAGGACGAGGAAGGAGGATCTGCTGAAGGAGTTTGAGCAGTTAGGGAATAAATTAAAAAGCAGAACCTCGAGGGTACTGATCTCCGGATTGCTACCTGAGCCACGGGCCAAATCGGCGAGGGTACGTAAAATTAAAAAGCTAAATGCGTGGCTCAAAGACTGGTGTGGGAATAATGGGTTTGGTTTCTTGGGCCACTGGCACCAGTACTGGGACAGGGGGGATCTGTTCTGTAAGGACGGACTTCACCTGAACGGTGCTGGGACTGGGGTCCTGGCAAATCATATAACTAGGGCAGTAGAGAGGTCTTTAAACTAAGTAGCGGGGGGGAGGTATCAAGGGGGGTAATAACAGCAGGGGTAGAGGAAATAGAGCAGGGTATCAGTGGGGAAGCGGAAATTCAAAATGTGACAGGAGACAGAATTTGTGAAGATAAAGATCTAGATGTAAAAGGGGCAAAAACGGAAAGGAAGGGTAGTAAAAATCATCTGAAAGTGCTTTATCTAAATGCACGGAGTATTCGTAATAAGATAAATGAATTAACGGTGCAATTAAGTATATATAGTTATGATATCGTGGCCATTACGGAGACATGGCTGCAAGGAGATCAGGACTGGGAGTTAAATATAGAGGGGTACTCGACAATTAGGAAAGATAGACAGGAAAGAAAGGGAGGAGGGGTGGCCCTTTTAATAAGGGAGGGAATAACGGCAATAGAGAGGAAGGATATTGCGTTGAAGGATCAGGATAGTGAAACAGCTTGGGTACAGATAGAGAATAATAAGGGGAAAAAAACACTAGTGGGTGTAATTTATAGACCTCCAAATAGCTGTGACGCTGTTAGTCAGAACATAAATCTGCAAATAGTTGACGCATGTAAAAAGGGAACTGCTGTAATCATGGGGGACTTCAATTTTCATATTAATTGGGCAAACCAAACTGGGCAGGGTAGACTAGAGGAAGAGTTTATAGAATGTATTAGAGACGGGTTCCTAGAACAGTATGTCACCGAACCGACAAGGGGGGAGGCAATCTTGGATCTGGTCCTGTGTAATGAAGCAGGATTAATTAAAAATGTCATAGTTAGGGACTCGTTGGGAACAAGTGACCACAATATGGTCGAATTCCATATTCAAATAGAAGGGGAGCAGGTTGAAACTCAGGCTAGGGTGCTTAGTCTAAATAAGGGGGATTATGAAGGTATGAGGACTGAGCTGATCAAAGTTGACTGGGATAGCAGACTCAAGAATAAGACGGTACATGAGCAGTGGTGTACGTTTAAGGGTATACTGTATAACCTTCAAGAAAAATTTATTCCTATGAAGAAAAAAAGGGGTAAGGGTAAGAACAGTCAGCCATGGCTCAGTAAAACTATAAAGGATAGTATTCGGCTGAAGGCAAGGGCATATAAGGTAGCCAGAGATAGTGGGAGGGTAGAGGATTGGGAAGCATTTAAAGGTCAGCAAAAAATAACTAAGAGATTAATTAAGACGGGGAAAATAGACTATGAAAGGAATTTAGCGAACAACATAAAAACTAATAGTAAGAGTTTTTATAGCTATATAAAAAGAAAAAGGGTGGCTAAGGTGAACGTTGGTCCATTGGAGGGTGAGACTGGAGAGTTGTTGGTGGGGAACATGGAAATGGCAAAGGCATTAAACGAGTATTTTGTATCAGTCTTCACCATAGAAGACACAAAAAATATTCCAACGCTGGATAAACAGGGGGCGGTAGGAATGGAGGAGCTAAATACTATTAAGATCACCAAGGAGGTGGTATTAGGGAAATTAATGAGACTGAAGGAGGATAAATCCCCTGGGCCTGATGGATTACATCCAAGGGTCTTGAGGGAGATAGCGGTGGGGATTGTGGATGCATTGGTGATAATTTTCCAAAACTCCCTGGAGGCAGGAACGGTCCCAGTGGATTGGAAAATGGCCAATGTAACACCTATATTTAAAAAAGGAAGTAAACAGAAGGCGGGTAACTATAGACCGGTTAGTCTAACATCGGTGGTGGGTAAAATGTTAGAGACAATTATTAAAGAAACACTAACGGGGCACTTGGATAAACATGACTTCATCGGACAGAACCAGCATGGTTTTGTGAAGGGGAAGTCCTGTTTAACGAATCTGCTCGAATTCTTTGAGGAAGTAACAACCCGGGTGGATAAAGGGGAACCGGTGGATGTGGTATACTTGGACTTCCAAAAGGCTTTTGACAAGGTGCCACATAAGAGACTATTGCTAAAAATAAAAAATTATGGGATTGGGGGTAATATATTAGCATGGGTAGAGGATTGGCTAACAAATAGGAAGCAGAGAGTGGGGATAAATGGTTCATACTCAGGATGGCAACCGGTAACTAGCGGGGTTCCGCAAGGGTCGGTGCTGGGACCCCAGTTGTTCACAATTTATATAAATGATTTGGAGGAGGGAACCAAGTGTAATATATCAAAATATGCGGACGATACAAAAATGGGAGGAAAAGTAGGGGATGAGGAGGATAGGAAGAGTCTGCAAAAGGATATAGATAAGCTAGGTGAGTGGGCAACAACTTGGCAGATGAAATTTAATACTAATAAATGTGAAGTCATTCACTTTGGGAAAAAAAATGATAGGGCAAGTTATTTTCTAAATGAGGAGGAGCTGCGTTGTAATGCAACGCAAAGGGATCTAGGGGTATTAGTACATGAATCACTAAAAGTTAGTATGCAGGTGCAGCAAGCAATCAGGAAGGCCAATGGAGTTTTGGCCTTTATTGCTAGGGGGATTGAGTATAAAAACACGGAGGTCTTGCTGCAGCTGTACACAGTATTAGTGAGACCACATTTGGAATACTGTGTACAGTTCTGGGGTCCATACTTAAGAAAGGATGTACTAGCCCTGGAGGCAGTGCAGCGAAGGTTTACAAGATTAATTCCTGCAATGAGGGGATTGACATATGAGGAAAGGTTAAGTAGGCTGGAACTCTACTCTTTGGAGTTTAGAAGAATGAGAGGCGATCTCATTGAAACATATAAGATCGTGAGGGGCCTTGATCGGGTGGATGCACCGAGGATGTTCCCAATGATCGGGGAAACTAGAACTAGGGGACATAGTTGCAGAATAAGGGGGGGCTCTTTTAAAACTGAGATGAGGAAGAACTTCTTCACCCAGAGGGTGGTTAATTTATGGAATTCACTGCCCCAGGGAGCAGTGGAAGCAGAAACTTTAAATATATTTAAGACTAAAATAGATGGTTTTTTAGCTGCCAAGGGGATAAGGGGCTACGGGGAGAGGGCAGGGATATGGACCTAGGTATGGTTAGTATAGTAAGACCTGAGTGATCTCCTGGACAAGTGTCGATCGCCTGGATTGGGGTCGGAGAGGAATTTCCCGGATTTTTTTCCCGAATTGGACCTGGGTTTTTATCCGGTTTTTTGCCTCCCCCAGGAGATCGCGAGGTTCTTGGGGTGGAGAGGGGTGATAGCGGTATAAAGGGGAGGGTAGTGTCTTGTGTTCTGTGTCTTGTGTCTACTGTTTGTGGGTAAGTGTGTCTGTTTAGTGTTCAGCCATGAGCGAATGGCGGTGCGGGCTCGACGGACCTGGTGGTCTACTCTCGCACCTACTTTCTATGTTTCTATGTTTCTATGTAACCCACGAGTAAAAAAAGTATCCATTTTTTCCATGGCGACCTCTTTTTACTCACGGGTATTTTTTAAACATGTTGATAAAAACGTCGCGACCTAGCTGAGGTCTCGAGTACGTGGAGACCACTCTCGAGCTTGAAGGAGAGTTACGAAGACCTCCTACGACCTCGTGTCGACCATGCTGCGAGCACGAGTCGAGGGCAAAGGTTGGGCCTTTAATGAACACCTGTAATGAACATCTCACAGGCACATGATGCTCTGCAGTTGCATCTAGGCAATGCTGTTGCAGAGCACACTTAAAAATTGTCACAGAACCATCCAGCCAGCTGAATCTAAAGGCAGTAATAATGTAAAAACCAGGGAACCACCCAAATGACTCTATTTGAATTGCAATTCAAGTGTGAAACCCACTACCATATTAAATGGATGAGGCAAAGAGCATAAATATGTTAAAGGGGAAACTAGATAAGTGCAAGGAGGACAAAGTAATAGAAAATCACTGATGCGATTAGCAGTGGGCCAAAGGAAGCATAAACGCCAACATAGACCTGCAGGCAAGTACAGCAAACAGCACCGTCAAATGTTGTTTATTAGTATGAAAGGTTTCACTACAGTATTTAATTGGTGCCTTCCAATGTGTTTATTTTGGGAATTTAAGTGCAGCACTCTGGATTTAAATTCAGCACCCGTGGCAGTAAATGCAATGCTGCCATTTGATTACATTTTACACATTTCTTGCTGAGATTATCATGTTACAATTTTTTAAATGCTTGACTTTTGGCTATTAAGGAGTCGCATTCTTTTCACAAATGGATTAACCATTCAAGAATGACTGGTCCAGTTTTTTTCCTATTTTCTATTTTTAACCACAACACAAGTCAGGAGAACATTGCAGTTTTTACTCTTAATATGTAATGAATGTACAACACTGCATGCAAATTAATTAGAAGTAGGATCCTCAGAATCTGAGGAGACAATTCAGACACATCTGACCTGCCACACTATGTAATCTGATATTGAGCGATTGGCACCTCAAAAGTCATTTAACCATATAACCATATAACAATTACAGCACGGAAACAGGCCATCTCGGCCCTACAAGTCCGTGCCGAACAACTTTTTTCCCTTAGTCCCACCTGCCTGCACTCATACCATAACCCTCCATTCCCTTCTCATCCATATGCCTATCCAATTTATTTTTAAATGATACCAACAAACCTGCCTCCACCACTTCCACTGGAAGCTCATTCCACACCGCTACCACTCTCTGAGTAAAGATTTGACTGTTTTATTTTAGACATCCCTTAAAACCTTAATCTCCCTCCATCAAAAACCTCCAGTTGTTCCAGGATGTAGGGCAAGAGTGGATGTGGAAATGGGTGCTGTAGATTTCCATTATCATTTTGTGGGTAGGTTCAAGGGGCCTATAGGCCTAATTCAGTTCCTCGTGCTATAATTTAAAAATCGTATCAATAACTGCACCCAAAGATTTGGCCTATACGTTTTACACCCCAAAATCCTTAAACACCATAGACACAAAACATGCATACACAAAATATAACATGATTAGATCACCCTCAATCTTATCTTGATCTCTTTTAGCAGTAATTATGGCTCTTTAATGAAGAAAATCAACTTTATTTACTCAAAAGCAAAATATAGCATATTTATATAACCATATAACAATTACTGCACGGAAACAGGCCATCTCGGACCTTCTAGTCCGTGCCGAACACTTATTCTCCCCTAGTCACATCTACCTGCACTCAGACCATAACCCTCCATTCCTTTCCAGTCCATATAACTATCCAATTTATTTTTAAATGATAAAATCGAACCTGCCTCCATCACCTCCACTGGAAGCTCATTCCACACAGCCACCACTCTCTGAGTAAAGAAGTTCCCCCTCATGTTACCCCTAAACTTCTGTCCCTTAATTCTCAAGTCATGTCCTCTTGTTTGAATCTTCCCTACTCTCAGTGGGAAAAGCTTATCCACGTCAACTCTGTCTATCCCTCTCATCATTTTAAACACCTCTATCAAGTCCCCCCTTAACCTTCTGCGCTCCAAAGAATAAAGACTTAACTTGTTCAACCTTTCTCTGTAACTTAGTTGCTGAAACCCAGGCAACATTCTAGTAAATCTCCTCTGTACTCTCTCTATTTTGTTGACATCCTTCCTCTAATTAGGCGACCAAAATTGTACACCATACTCCAGAATTGGCCTCACCAATGCCTTGTACAATTTTAACATTGCATCCCAACTTCTATACTCAATGCTCTGATTTATAAAGGCCAGCACACCAAAAGCTTTCTTTACCACCCTATCTACATGAGACTCCACCTTCAGGGAACTGTGCACAGTTATTCCTAGATCCCTCTGTTCAACTGCATTCCTCAATTCACTACCATTTACCATGTACGTCCTATTTTGATTTGTCCTGCCAAGTTGTAGCACCTCACACTTATCAGCATTAAACTCCATCTGCCATCTTTCAGCCCACTCTTCCAAATGGCCTAAATCTCTCTGTAGACTTTGAAAATCTACTTCATTATCCACAACACCACCTATCTTAGTATCATCTGCATACTTACTAATCCAATTTACCACACCATTATCCAGATCATTGATGTACATGACAAACAACAGTGGACCCAACACAGATCCCTGTGGCACCCCACTAGTCACTGGCCTCCAACCTGACAAGCAGCCATCCACCATTACTCTCTGGCATCTCCCATTCAGCCACTGTTGAATCCATCTTGCTACTCCACCATTAATACCCAACAATTGAACCTTCTTAACCAACCTTCCATGGGGAACCTTGTCAAAGGCCTTACTGAAGTCCATATATACAACATCCACTGCTTTACCCTCATCAATTTCCCGAGTAACCTCTTCAAAAAATTCAAGAAGATTAGTCAAACATGACCTTCCAGGCATAAATCCATGTTGACTGTTCCTAATCAGACCCTGTTTATCCAGAAGCTTATATATATATTATCTCTAAGTATCCTTTCCATTAATTTGCCCACCACTGACGTCAAACTAACAGGTCTATAATTGTTAGGTTTACTCTTAGAACCCTTTTTAAACAATGGAACAACATGCGCAGTATGCCAATCCTCCGGCACTATTCCCGTTTCTAATGACATTTGAAATATTTCTGTCATAGCCCCTGCTATTTCTACACTAACTTCCCTCAATGTCCTAGGGAATATCCTGTCCGGACCTGGAGACTTATCCACTTTTATATTTTTCAAAAGTGTCAGTACTTCCTCTTCTTTGAATCTCATAGTTTCCATAGCTACTCTACTTGTTTCCCTTGCCTCACATAATTCAATATCCTTCTCCTTGGTGAATACCGAAGAAAATAAATTGTTCAATATCTCCCCCATCTCTTTTGGCTCTGCAGATAGCTGTCCACTATGACTCTCTAATGGACCAATTTTATCCCTCGTTATCCTTGAAATAGCTGAAATAAAATACTGGAAATACTCAAGTTTGGCAGCATCAGCAGAGAGAAACATTTAAACAATAGTCCATATACCCTAAACCCAATGCAGTTTGGCTTCAGAAAATATCACTCCACTGAGATGGCACTTTGCTTCCTTTTGGAAAATATGAAGTCCAAAATTGATGCAGGTGGTGTTATAGGAGCTGTTTTTCTTGATTTACAAAAAGCCTTTGATACTGTGAACCATCAGATCTTGATGACCAAACTGTCCTATTTTAACCTCTCTTTGAGCACGATGAAATGGATTGAGTCATATATGGTACAGAGAGAACAATGTGTTAGAGTGCATAACAGTAAATCTGCAACTTCTAAAAACCCTCTTGGTGTACCTCAAGGGTCAATCTTGGGACCGTTATTATTCAGTCTGTACATTAATGATTTACCAAGTAGCTGTCCATTAAATGTGACTTGCCAGATGTATGCTGACGATGCAGTTGTGTATGTACATGCCAAAAGCAGACATCAAACTGCACACGATCTATCAGCTGCTATGATTAATGTGTCAAACTGGTTGCAGTTTTCTGATTTGCATCTAAATTTGTCAAAGACTGTCTGTATGTTTTTCTCCAAAAAGGCAAGTACAGATGCAGATCCGGATGTGTTTGTTCATGGAACAAAACTTAAAATTGTAAAGGAGTTTAAATATTTAGGAATCGTGATTGACTCACAGCTCGGTTTTAAACAACAGGTAAAAAGAACAGTGAATTTAATTAAATTTAATTTGTCCAATTTTAGATATATTAAGAATAATTTAACTACTGATTCGGCTAAATTATATTTTAATGCTATGATTATGCCATACATGACCTACGGTATAACGACTTGGTCATTGGCATGTAAGTCCACGATAAAGCCTGTTGAAATTGCTTACAAACAAGCCTTAAAAACTCTTGATAAAAAGCCCAGAATGTACCATCACTGCAGCATCCTTAAAAAATTTGATCTGCTGAGCTGGGAAAATGTAATAAATTATTCAGACTCAATTTTAGTTTATAAAATCATCCATGGACTAGCCCCACCTCTGTTAAAAGAATTTATAAAGAAGAACATAAATAGGTCGACAAGAGCAGCATCCAGGGGTGATTGTGTTGTCCTAGAGCGTCGCATACCTGGAACGCGATCCCCTGCTTCATACGGGATCTGCCAACCATCACATTTACAAAACAACTCAAAAAATGGTTACTGGAAAATAAAACCTGTATTCATAATCAACCGTAATATAATCATCTGGCAGTCTTTTATTGTTACTTTTTAACTTTATTGTCTGTTTTGTTATGTTTTTTGTTTGTCTTTTGTTTTGTTTTGATTCTTTTCTTATTGAATGTGTTGTGATGTGTTAACCTGGTTTACCAGAGGGACTACAGATGGAAATTAGCCTATAGCTATAATCTTGCGTATTGCATGCAAATGTTTATAAATATGCACTGTCCTTAATAAAAACATCTAAAAAAAATAAAATAAAAATATTAATACTTCAGATCAATAACCTTTTATCAAAATTTGTGGTTAAAAGTAATCAACGGGGCATTTTAACCCTATTTCTCCCTCCAAAGATGCTGTCTGACCCAAACTAAAAAAGGTAAAAATGGAAAATGTTGAATATATTTCACAGTCATTCTCTAGGTCGTTCAGCCATCTTGCCCAGAGAATGTGTAATCTCAGAGAATTTGCATACACTGTCAGCAGCACATTTGATACAGCAAATGTGCTGTGCGGAGCCTTTCGGAAAATATTAGATTTAATGAGAATAGAAAACAGCATAAAGTCGCACAAAGGAACAAAAATATTGAAAAGTATTTTTTTGATATCCCAACGCTAATCTACTTTATAACGGCACCTCAGAGAAAGGAGTTGTTCACAGTTAAAACATGCAATTGCATCATAGGAAGAGGCTGGCAGGAAAATATAAGTACACCATAATTCAGAATTGATGTCAGTGAATCTGAGTGTCCAAGGCAAGGGACCTGGAGAGGGCGTGGGGTTGGAATTGACAGTGTAAAGGGGATTATATTGCAACTTGATCAAACATGTCTACCTGTTCAATGAGTTTGATGATGCTGATGCTTTCCTCATGGTGAAAGAAAATGGAACAAGGCAGGCTGTTCAAGAGGCCAGATAACTGCAGAGGGGAAAGTTCATCGGAATCAAATGAAACATTTGCACTGGTGGCGTAGCCAAAGGTCTCCCAGGAGCATCGGGATGGGTAGAGTGGATCCATTGCAACACTGTCAATAAATAAAAACTAAGTAAACAAATCGCAAATGAACACCAAATATTTAAAAAAGACTACCCAATTTGTTGTTCCCACATCTGCCACACAGTAGTTCACCATTGCCCATCATTCAGTAACAAATCACTCGTCACAATAGGTCACTCTCTCTCTCAATTTATTTCCCTCATCTAATGGCTGGTACCTACTGAATAATTTGACGATAGTTTACAATGCTGCAAAAAAGAAGAACATTGAATAACATTGCAAGTTACCGATTTGGCAGAATTTGTTAGGTGTATCCATGAAAATTTCCTTAAACAAAATGTGGATAGTGTAACTCAAGGAGGAACCATATGTATTGGGAAACAAACCTGGACAGGTGACTGATTTTATAGAGATAGTGATCACAACTCCATAAGTTTTAAGATTGTTTTGAATAGGGATGGTTCAGGGTGTTGGGAGAAGGTATTTACTTGGGGTAAAGCAGATTACTATGTCATTAGATAGGTGTTAGGGAGCGTAGATTGGGAGCAGTTGTTATTGGGCAAATTCATAGAGCCAGCTGATCAAAGTGCAAGATCAGAATGTTCCAATAAGGAGGAGAGATTGTAAAATTGGTCAGGATGGAAAAGGAAGTGCATGCCAGATTTAAGAAGGTGGCATCAGACAAGGCTTATGAGTAGAGCCAGGATTTCAGGCGCTAAAAATCTCTGAAATAGGCAGGCAAAAAGGCATAATAAAATTACAAAAAAGGCACGAAAAAGGCATTTATTGACAAAAGGGCATAAAAAGGCATTTATCTCCACCACCAAAATATGGTTAAAAATGATAATTATAAAGGTAGACTACATTAAATGACCAAAGTTGCCTGGTTGCACATAATTATTAGCATTTCTTTAAAATAATCTGGTGTTAAAATATGCCGTCTGTCAGACAGAATATCGCTTCAGATGTGAAAAACTTCTTTCAACCCCAGCTGAGGTCACTGGTGCATACCCGAAACAAGCTACATACTCTATATTCATGTTGATATCTTGTGCATAACAACCTTTGAGAACTTTAGCTATGTTTTCTATTTCTTCAAGATCTTTGTTCGCTAAAATCACTCTCACATTTTCCTTGTATGTCTTTACCTACATCGCCAGGAACTTTACGAATATCGTCAGTTACTTTGTTGGAAACCTGCAAGTTATTCACAAATATTTCACCACATTTCTCAAGGGAAGTAATAGCTTGTGGGAAGTTTGCAAAATTGGACGCAATACACACAAGATTGTAGTGGAGGTACTTTTTCTGCATGATTTCACTGACGATCCTGACTGCAGCAGATTCTTCTTCTTCAAAACAGTTGACGATTTATTTTATCTTTTCAAAATTTGCAGCATAGTTGAGTACAGCAGAAAGCCATGTACCCCACCTAGTCAAAACAGGCTGAGAAGGTAACGGAATCTCAGGTGCAATTTCCTTGAACAATTGCACACGTGACGGTGCTTTGAGGAAGATTGTCTTGACATTGGAAACTAGGCGATCGACATTTGGAACAAGCTATGTAAGTGCTCGGCAATTCTATGGAGTCCGTGAGCTTAGCATGTCAAATGCAACATTTTGGGGAATAAAACTTTAAGAGCACAAGCAGCTTTTTTCATGTGCGGAGTTGCATCAGTCACAAACAGATGAACATTCTTGTGTTTTATACCTTCTGGACAAAGTACAGCAAGTGAAGATGTAAACAACTGAGCAATAGTTGAGCTGTTTGACTTCTCCAATATTTCCGATGTCAACAAATACTTCTTTGATGGTTGACCTGCCTCCAGTGTACCGATGACCACATTGGCAACATATCTCCCCACAGCATCGGTTGCTCATCTATTGAGATCCATATTTTGTTGCGTGCAACTTCATCTCTAATTTTCTGCACAACAATGTTGAAGTTGCTGTCAACATAATTTTTCCGTAATGATGACTCGCTCGGTATATGTTCCTCTGTGTATTTCTCTAAAAAACCTCTGAGAGATTTGTTTTCCAATTTCCACAGTGGAATTCCAGCATCAATGAATGCTTTGCACAGATCACTCGAAAACTCAAATTTGCGACTGGAGCCAGCAGTAAATGTTGTGAGGAGACAAGCTTGCGTATTTCCTACCTAGTTTCTCTGCCGCCGACTTATGTTTAGCTGTCGGTACATGCTGGGAGACTAAATATTTCTTCTCCTGATTCACTGCTTTCTCACATGCTTTGCAAATCAGCACACAGTTGTCTATAGAGAATATATCACTCCCTTACACTGACCAAATCGTTCAGTTTTTTACAAGGCATTGACTCGACTTTAGGCATTTTGACGTTTGCAGGGGTAGATCCCACAGGAGCGGGAATGCAGATCTCTACAGGCAGGCCAAGAACAAGCCGAGAAGAGGAATCAGAGCTGCCAAGGAAAGGTACTCTGAGAAGTTGAGGAGCAAGATCTCAGCAATACCCTTCAGTGTGGAAGGGCTTGCAAGTTATCATAAGCTACAAGAGGCGCCCCCCCCCCCCCCTTCCTTGGACAATCATCAGCTGACCAACGACCTGAACGAGTTCTACTGCAGTTTCGATAAACAGAAAGTTAACCCTGGTACCCCCACACCCCCATCCCCAACCAACACTTCACACCTACTCACAGCCTGACTTCAGTTTGAAAAAAACTAGCTCTTTCCCCACCTACACCTCCCTAATCACCACTTCACACCTACTTAAAGCATGACTCTAGTCTGCAAAGACGGGACCCTTTCCCAAGCACACCTTTCCAATCACCACTTAACACCCACGTAGTGTAAATTTTCTTGTAAGTTACGTTGAAATGGCAAAAAAAGTGGCAAAAAAAAGGCTGATTTAGGCACAATCGTGAAAAAGGCATTATCTTTCTGAAATCATCAAACAAGGCATGAATAGGCACTTATGGCATTCATGGCAAAATCCTGGCTCTACTTATGAGGAATATAAAGTGGGAAACTCAAACGGGTGATTAGAAGGGCCAATAAATATAATTTGCCAAGGATTTTAATACACATGTTAAAAGCAAGAGGGTGACCAGGGAAAAGGAAGGACCGCTCAAGGTTAAAGGAGGGTATCTCTGCTTCGGGTCGTCGTAGGATGTAGGTGATGGCTAAATCTGTACTTTGCATCCATATTCACCAAAATGTACCTGGAGGACAATGAGATCAGTGCGGATAATACAAATATGTTAGAGCAGTTTGAGATAAAGAAATCAGCTGTGCTGAGGTTCTGGAAGAGCATTAGGGTGGAAAAATCTCTAAGGCCTGATTGGAGATTTATGTACGTACTCCCGTTTGGAAGAGAATGGGGTGATTAGATATAGCCAGCAAGTTATGTATCGGGCACGTCGTATCTTACTTGATCCAGTTTTTTGAGATGGTGACGAAGGAGATTGATGAAGGTAGGGCAATGGATGTTATGTACATGGATTTTAGTAAGGCTTCTGATAAGGTCCTCATGGTAGGCTGATCCAGAAGATTAAGTTGCGTGGGGTTCATGATGACTTGGTCGTATGGATTCAGAACTGGCTTATTCATAGAAGACAGGGTTTTGGTGGAAGGAAGTTATGCTGGCTGGATGTCTGTGACCAGAGAAATTCTGCAGGGACCTGTGCAAACGTAGAAGGTTTGTTAACAAAGTTTGCTGATCACACCAAAGTTGGAGGAGTTGCAGACAGTTCACGAGTCCGTCTGAAGACAGAGCGGGATGTAGATCTATTGCAGAAATGGGAGGAGAAATGGCAGATGGAGTTTAATCCAAGCAGGTGTGAGGCATTGCACTTTTGGAGCTTGAATGTAAGGGGAGAGTATACACTTAATGGCTAGACTCCAAACACCATTGATGTTCAGGTGGATCATGGAGTCTAAGTTCACAGCTCACTGAAGGTGGCAGCACAAGTAGACGGGCTGGCAAAGAAGATGTAGGGAATGCTTGCCTTCATTGCGAGGGGCATTGGGTACAAGAGGTAGGAAGTCATGATGTAGCTCTATAAGAATCTGGTTAGGAGTACACACATTTGGAGTGTTGTGTGCAGTTATGGATGACCCCTTACAGGAATGTTGTGGAGTTTGTGGAGAGGATGCAGAGGAGATTTACCAGAATGCTGTCTGGATTAGAGGGTTTCAGTTACAAGAAGATATTGGGTAATTTTGGATTGCTTTCTCTGGAACGTCGGAGGTTGATGGGAGACTTCACAGAAGTATAAAAAATTATCAGACGCATAGTTAAGATAGACAGTCAGAACCTTTTACCCAGGTGAGAGGGTAAGGTGAGAGGGTAAAACTTTGATGGAGATATGTGGGCCATGATTTCCACACTGAATGTGATGGGGGCCTGGAATGCATTGCCAGGGGTGGTGATGGAGACAGCTACGATAGTGGCATTTAATAGGCTTTTTAGATAGGCACATGTAAGTGCAAGGATCACGTCTAGGCACGAGATCAGTTTAACTTGGCATCATGTCCAGCACAAACATTGTGGGCTCAAGGGGCCATTGCTGTGCTGTGTTTTTCTATGTTTCATGTTCCCCCTTTTGTCAATTCTGAGTTTTTACTGCTAGCTAAGGCTACTTCAATCCAACCAATTATTCATGAATCCATTCCTCGTTTTCACTCGCAATGGAAAATTCAGTGAAAATATTGCAAAGAATTGCTTTAAACATCAGTTCAAAGATAACAGTGTTAAAGATTTATTTTGACTGCTCTGTAACGTATCACAAGAGAATGATAAGTTGATGGAAGAGGAGCGGCGATGGCTCCCTTGAATACAAACACAGGTGAATTTATTATGGGGAACAAGGAAATGGCAGACGAGTTGAACGGGTACTTTGGATCTGCAGTTGTTCATAAGCAACTGATGCATTATACTTAAAGAGAAATTTTGAAGTTAACGTTCAATGATGATTAAACTATTCCCCAAGGTTTATCATTATGCAGAGTCAGCTCAGATCATTGCACTCCAGCTTCCAAATCAGACGTTGTGGGGCCAAGACTGAATTGTGGAATATTGAGTGACTGATATAATGAACGCTGGAGTATCAGAGGAGCCAACATTTGCACAAATTTAGAGGTAAAATTTTCTTTTTAGTTGGGTGTCTGCAAGAGATCCTCTAGCACTTGTGCGTTCGAACCATCATTTCCTCAAAACAATGATCAATTACTTTGTAAATGTAAATATTTATCTGAATGTAAACTGCAATGGTTTTACCTAAGCTTTCAATTTCTTCATAAAATTATCACTCTCAAAATAGAGAGTAGGCAATATTAAGAGTGAGACATGTTATCGGTGGCCAAGTCATCATCCCATGTTTGAGTTATTCTGTACTTGCTAGAAAGAGGACAGAAGACTAGTCGAGTAGACACAGGAATGTATTTTTAATTCCAAAACGTAACTTATTCCTTTTCTCCAGAGATGCTGCCTCACCTGCTGAGTTACTCCAGCATTTTGTGTCTTTCTGCTTTACTAAATCTCATTTGATTCCTGCCCAGGAGTAGATCCTTTACACTTAATGTGTGCCAATACTGACTGGTTCATAAACAAAGTGCACCAAATGAATGGCAAATAGAATCCTCACCCAATGTCACTCTGTAGAAAAAGACAGTTGTTTCTGAAGTTGGCAGAGCTTCCCAGGCAGCAGATCACCTCTCCATGCTCTTGCATGATCTTCATCATCTCGCACATTGCTGGGAAAAGAGCAGTTTAGGTCTAAAGGAAAACTTCAGAACTGCACTAAAAAAAAAAAAGCTCCTACATGCAGCAACCACAATGCAATCAAAACTCTGCACTCGCTAACCCAACCTTTGCATTCTTTTCCAGGATCTCCAAATCACAAATCTTAAACTGTCTTCTGACGATTAAACATTTTTTTTTTTAAATTCCACCCCCACTCCTCCGCCACCCATTAAGCTCGGAGAAATCAGATGTTGCAAGATTTAACTGTTCACCAAAACAAAAATAGCTACCGGTTTACATAGCACGGTGGTGCAGCGGTAGCGTTGCTGACTTACAGAGCCAGAGACCCGAGTTCGATCCAGACTACGGGTGCTGTCTGTAGGGAGTATGCATGTTTTCCCCGCGACCACATGGGTTTTCTCAGGGTGCTCAAGTTCCCTCCCACATTTCAAAGACGTGCAGGTTTGTAGGTTAATTGGCTTTGGTAAGAATTGTAAATTGTCCCTTGTGTGTAGCATACAGCTAGTGTACTAGTCGGTGTGGACTCGGTGGGCTAAATCCACAATTCACTGCGCATAAATGCAATTTTTCCCACAAATTTTATTTTGCCAAATAATTTAAATCAGTGCCCTTAGTTTAGTTTATCAGTTTAGAGGAGCATCAAATATTAATTACTATGGTTAAGAGTACACCGCAGATGGTCACTTACCGTCCTGAGTGCAGTCGGTGAACAGAGGGACCAGCAAAGGCACATTATCAATGTTCTGAAGATGTGGTCGAACTTGGTTGATTCCTCGCGGCAGTTTAGCCTAAAGGTAAGGTAGGGTTTAATTTACATTACTGCAAGAGGAAAATTAAAAAAAACATGTAATAATGGCATATGCTGTTACATGTAATAATTGTAATACATGTAATAATTGGGCCAGTCCAAAGCATGGTTCAAAATGATAGGTTACCAATACGCCTTCATATGCCTGTTATATTGAGCTCTGCTTTTGTGGGGCACTACTTTATTAAATGCCACATTGCTTGTTGCTGTCTTTGCTAAAATCGCGCTGTGCAAATTTCTTAAAAATGACATCCTTGGATTCAAATCTCATGATTAACAAGAAACTTTAGAAGGTCTCTGACCTTGTAGCATTCGTCGATGATAAATATTTAATTGTTGCAGATTAATGACCACTTCAAGAACTTGCTTTATTTTCACATTTTTTTTACATATTCACATAACATAATTTCACCTTTGTTCTAACCATGAAAGGGTTCAAAACAAATCTCAGTTTTTATAATGGAAATAGTCCACATAATTCGGCAGTGATCCATCACTGAGCCTCCAGCTTACCCTGTTATGATCTTCCAAAAAGCTTGGCACATCACTGTCCGTTGGCTGGAAGCTAATGAGATCAGAGTGCCTCTCTTCGTCCACTAGTAAGGCTCCCTCTGCACCATCCTTTGAATCTAGGCATTTCAAAAGATCAATGGGTATGATAAGATTCAGCAGGGTTCAATTATTTCTACTGACTTGAAGGAATAGAACAAACAAACCAACAAACAGCCAAAGACTGAGTTCTCAGCTCATTCTGTGCAGCCTGTTGTATTGTCTTCTTTTAAACAGCAAGAAGAATTTTGCTAGCTCAAGGTAGATCTGTCCCACAATATTAAAGGCAATAGGAACTTAATAAGCAGTGGAGTCATATAGTTGATCATTAACTCCTGCTGTCTTTAAAATAATGCAATTTTTAATCAAGGACAAAGATGCAAAGAATTGCTTTAAACATCAGTTCAAAGATAACAGTGTTAGAGATTTATTTTGACTGCTCTGTAACGTATCATATATGTAGGCCTATATTTTTGCGCTGGTTAGGGGGTACTTGGCTGAAAAAATATTTCACAGGGGGTACATCACTGAAAAAAGGTTGAGAACCACTGATTTAGATGAAGGGATTAAAAGTAACATTAGCAAATTTGCAGAAGATACAAAACTGGGTGGCAGTGTGAACTGTGAGGACGATGCTATGAGGATGCAGGGTGACTGGGCAGATGCTGGGCAGATGCAGTTTAAGGTGGATAAATGTGAGGTTTTGCCACTTTGGTGGTAAGAACAGGAAGGCAGATTATTATCTGAATGGTGTCAGGTTATAAAAAGGGGAAGTACAACGAGATCTGGGTGCCCTTGTACATCAGTCACTGAAAGTAAGCATGCAGGTAAAGTAAGCAGTGAAGAAAGCTAATGGCATGTTGGCCTTCATAACAAGAGTAGTTGAGTATAGGAGCAAAGAGGTCTTTGTGCAGTTGTACAGAGCCTTGGAAATAGCACACCTGGAGTATTGTGTGCAGTTTTGGTCTCCAAATTTGAGGGAGGACATTCTTGCTATTGAGGGAATGCAGCGTAGGTTCACAAGGTTAATTCCCAGGATGGCTGGACTGTCATATTTTGAAAGAATGGAGCGACTGGGCTTGTATACACTGGATTTTTGAAGGTTGAGAGGGGATCTTATTTAAACATAAGATTATTAAGGGATTGGACACACTAGAGGCAGAAAACATGTACCCGATGTTGGGGGAGTACAGAACCAGGGGCCACAATTTAAGAATGGAGGCCATTTAGAACGGATATGAGGAAAAATGTTTTCACCCAGAGAGTTGTGAATCTGTGGAATTCTCTGCCAATTCTCTGGATGCTTTCAAGAGTTAGATAGAGCTCTTAAAGAGAGGGATATGGGGAGAAGGCAGCAATGGATGATCAGCCATGATCACAGTGAATGGCGGTGCTGACTCGAATGGCCGAATGGCCTACTCCTGTGCCTGTTGTCTATTAATGGACAAGTAGGATAAGAATCCTACACATGTGCAGTTTGTACACCTGATTTTATAGTGGATACCATGTTCTGCCCACATCACACTTATTTTCCACACGTTTCAGTAGAAAGTATGAAAAGTTTCCCTACCCAGAATGTCATCATGCAGAGAGCCCGCATGGCTTGGGCTGGACTGTGGAATCTCAGAACCTGAACCTCCACCATACGGCAGCAGAGAGATGTGACAGTTCCAGCCCGTTTCTAATCCCATCTTTTCTGCAAATACCTGGACATAAGAAGACATGATTAGAAATTAAGTGAGTGCTCAGTTGCATTCCTTTATATGTGAAGCTTTCCAAGGTAAGCACAGCATCAGGCATGTCATCAGGTGCAAGAGGATATTTTCCCCCAGTCACATTTACAAACAAAATAAATCATGGATATGAAAGGTTTAGGTATATAGAAAAGGTATAGGAGGGGGTTAGAGGGATATAGGCCAAACATGGGCAGGTGGGAGCCATCTAGATGGGACATCTACATGGGCAAGATGCGCCAAAGGGTCTGTTTCCATGCCATATGACTATGACTATACTGGAACAAATGTTCCATTTAATTTAATGCCTTTTATCATAAGAGCATCCTCAAGAACTTTGCAATCACTTATAAACATTGAAAGTTTAATCCGGCAGATAAATTTCATATAGTAACATCAATTGAAAAAAATGCAGCACATAAAATATTTCTGATGTTAGATGACCAAAATTAGGTAATTGCTCAGCACTTGAGTGGCGAGAATGTTATTTGCCACCTATCAGTTCAGGCTTGGATATCGTCCAGGTCTCACTGTATTTGGACGTGGACAGTTTCCTTATCTGAGGTGTCATGAATGGTGTTGAACGTGCAACCATCGCTAACCATCGCTTTGTGGTTCCACAATGCTCAATTGGAAATTAAATGCTGGCTCAGCCTGCAATGGCCACATCCATTGAATGTGAATTAGACTTGATTGGCCGAATGGCCTAATTCAGCTCCTATGACATCAATGACCAATTAAAGGGAAAGGAAATAAAGGTGACTGAATGCAACTCCTGGTCTTGGAAGAGATCAAGAGCCTGCAGGTATTGACAATGCGAGTCAGCCTAGCCTTCTTCTTTCAAACTGCGAATGTGGAAACACCATGTCATAAAGCATTAAAAAAAAACCTTGACGGTTCCTTTCTATTGCACTGAAAATTTTAATAGTGGTCAGTTATTTGTACTCAATTCTCTACAACCGGTTCATGCTGTGGTTCTCTCATAAAATCTGTACAAAATAACAGCTGAGCCTATGTTATAATGAAGGAAAGCAAGAATTTCATTGTCCTATCAGGACACATGACAATAAACGCACTTGACTTGACTTAATAATGCTTACATTCTTGCCTGAGTCATCAAAGTATAAATGCTGAATGCCGAATGATTATGAGAATAAATCTTCAAGCTACAACACCTCTTCAATTATAGCACAGTTAGCCATCTGAGATAATATTAGGCTTCAGGCCAAAACAGCAGAATCCAAAATTAGAAACAGTACCTTGCTTTTTAACTCATCTTCCAAGGAGAAGTAGACGAATCTGATGCATGCATTCACAAGGCCGTCGATTAGCCGGACTATGTCCAGCCGAGCTTGATATTGAGAGGAGACCATTCCTATGAAGATCTGTCCACTCAAGGCTTGGATGCAGTCTTCCTTCTCCATCACCTCCACTATTCCCTCTAAAACAAGATATGACTAGTAAAACATCATTAAAAAACTGAACAATACATTCCATATTTTATGGATAAGTCCCCTTAATTGAGATAGTGCGGTTTCTTAGTTGAGAGATTGCAGGGTAGATACTAGGCATGGAATTACTTGAAAGGATTGAGTTCGATAATAATTCTCCAAAGGATATTGGATAAATATTTGGAAGGAAGAAATGTGCAGGGAAAGGAGCAGAAGGGTGTGCTTAAGTGAAGAAATCTTTCAAAACCAAGGGCCACAGTCTTAGAATAAAGGGGAGGCCATTTAAGACTGAGGTGAGAAAAAAGTTTTTCACCCAGTTGTGAATTTGTGGAATTCCCTGCCACAGTGGAGGCCAAATCACTGGATGGATTTAAGAGAGAATTAAATAGAGCTCTAGGGGCTAGTAGAATCAAGGGATATGGGGAGGAGGCACGGGTTACTGATTGGGGACGATCAGCCATGATCACAATGAATGGCGGTGCTGGCTCGAAGGGCCGGATGGCCTCATCCTGCACCTATTTTCTATGTTTTCTAAAAGAAATCAATGGTTAAAAAGCCTACGTAATGCCTAAAGTCTGACATGAGCTCTAACACGACTACAAAGAACTGCAGAGAGTTGTGGATGTATGCAAAATTGGATGTTACTGTACCTAGGTACACGTGACAATAAATTACCATTGAAACATTGGGATGAGGCCCAGTCCATCACAGACCAGCCTCCCCACCGTCAACTCCATCTACACGTCAAGCTGCCATGGCAGTATAGTATAGAGCCAACATAGTCAAGAACCATTTAACCTTGCTCATTTCCTCTTCTCCCTTCAGGCAGAAGATAAAAAGGATTGAAAGCACATACCACTGGATTCAGGAAGAGTGTCTTCCCTGCTGTTATCAGACTACTGAACGGTCATCCAATAAGCTAGGGTGCAGTCCCAATCTTCCAAGCTACCTCATTATGAATCTTGGACCTTTTCTCTAACTGTAACACTACAATGCTGTAACACTATATTCAGCATTCTGATATTTTTCTCCTTGTACTACGTTTTGGGCTTGTTTGAGGCTTGATTGTATTTATGTATCGTATGATTTGACTGGAGAGCAAGCAAACAAAGCTTTGCACTGTATCTCGGTACACCTGACAATAACAAACCATTATCAATAAAGACCAATTCTGAGAAATTTCTCCCCGAGTGCCAGGTCTATTAGCTTAACTGGGGTCTGAGCAATAAAAACAGACAACTGCACCATTAACCAACAGCAATGTACTGCACAACACAATATGCAAACATTTCCCCTCAGATGTTGACATTACAGGCAAGGCTACAATTATTCTCCTCTCATACAGTAGCCCAAAATGGGCATGCAAGGCACATTTCTTGAACAATATGCAGGTGACACTACAGTGAGTGGTATTGTAGATAGCGAAGATACCCATCACAAATTACAGCAGGATCCTGATCAGTTGGGCAAGTATGGTGAGGATTGGTTGATAGAGTTTTACACAAATAAGTGTTAAGTGTTGCACTTTGGGAAGTCAAACCTCAGCAGGACCTTCACAGTGAAAGGCAGGGCTCCTGGGTGTGTTGTTGAGGAGAGGGATCTTGGAGTGAGGTACACAGCTCCTTGAAAGTGGTGTCACAGGTAGATAAGACGGTGAAGAAGGCACTCGGCAAGTTAGCCTTTATCGGTCAGGGTACATGGAGGATAAAAGTTAGGATGTGTAGTAAGGAACTGCAGATGCTGATTTGAACCGAAGGTAGACACAAAATGCTGGAGTAACTCAGCAGGACAGGCAGCATCTCTGGAGAGAAGTAATGGGTGGCGTTTCGGGTCGAGACCTTTCTTCAGACTAGTCAGTGGAATGGGAAATGAGAGATTTTGACAAGTGATGTAGAGAGATCTAGACCTTATGAATGAAAGATATACAAAAAAGTAACGATGATAAAGGAAACAGGCCATTGTTAGCTGATTGCTAGGTGGGAACGAGAAGCTGGGTGCGACTTGGGTTGTGGAGGGATAGAGAGCGAGGGAATATTCTTATTATTCTTAATATTACAACATTCTTAAGGGGTTGGACAGGCTAGATGCAGGAAGATTGTTCCCGATGTTGGGGAAGTCCAGAACAAGGGGTCACAGTTTAAGGATAAGGGGGAAATCCTTTAGGACCGAGATGAGAAAAACATTTTTCACACAGAGAGTGGTGAATCGCTGGAATTCTCTGCCACAGAAGGTAGTTGAGGCCAGTTCATTGGCTATATTTAAGAGGGAGTTAGATGTGGCCCTTGTGGCTAAAGGGATCAGTGGGTATGGAGAGAAGGCAGGTACGGGATACCGAGTTGGATGATCAGCCATGATCATATTGAATGGCAGTGCAGGCTCGAAGGGCTGAATGGCCTACTCCTGCACCTAATTTCTATGTTTCTATGTTAATACAGGGGTTATTTGAAGTTAGAGAAATCAATATTCATGCCACTGGGTTGTAAACTGCCCAGGCAAAATTTGAGATGTTGTTCCTCCAATTTGCGTTTAGCCTCAATCTGACAATGGAAGAGACATAGGACAGAAAAGTCAGCGTGGAAATGGGAAGAGGAATTAAAGTGTTTGGCCACCGGAAGATCAGGTAGGTGAAGGTGAAGAGCGAAGGTGTTCAGCGAAAAGATCGCCCAGTCCACATTTGGTTTCGTCGATATATAAGTCTCCACATCCTGAACAACAAATATAGTAGATGAGGTTGGAGGTGCAAGTGAGCCTCTGCCTAACCTGACTGTCAGGGTCCCTAGACAGAGTTGAGGAAGGAGGTATAGGGACAGGTGTTGCATCTCCTGCAGTCGCAGGGGATGGTACCTAGGGAGGGGGTGGTTTGGGTGGGAAGGGATGAGTTAACCAAGGAGTTGTAGAGGGAACGGTCTCACCGTAAGGCGAAAAGGGGTGGAGATGGTAAGATGTGGCTAGTGGTGGCAAAAATATCGGAGGATTATGTGTTGTATGCGACGGCTGATGGAGTGAAAGGTTGGGATGTTATGTCACAATTGTATAAGACGTTGGTGAGGCCACATTTGGAGTATTATGTTCAGTTCTTGTCACTCTGCTGTAGGAAATATGTTGTTAAACTGGAAAGAGTGCAGAAAAGAATTACTGGGATGTTGCCAGGACTCGAGGGCCTAAATGACAGGAAGAGATTTAGCAGGCTAAGACTTGATTCTGTGACATGCAGGAGGATGAAGGGTGATCTTAGTGAGGTGTATTAGATCTATTAGAGGGGAGTATATAGGGTAGATGCACAGGGCCATTTTCCTAGAGTTGGGGAATCAAGAACCAGAGAACATTGCTGTATGTCTCTATCTATGACATGGGTTTATAATTAAAAAAACTCTAAGATCATGCTCAAGATATGGAGAATCCCATGCATGTCCCATCAGCACGACAATGTCACAACAGTGGTAATATTACTCAACGTTTTCCAAAGATGGAGAACAACGAGGGAAGATCTCTCTTTTCATCATCAGCTCCCTTAACTTCAATCCTTCATTCAATTTTCTGAATGTTAGCTAACATTTACCTTTTGGAAAGGCCTGGACAAGTATCACTTTTTCACCAGTCCCTTTTAAATTCTCAAAACCACACATATACCTATTGAGAATGGTAGAAGTACAAGTACCAGCATTATCTTACAATTTACACTGTGTCCTCATGAACCCAAGAGCATTTAGATCTTTGTAGTGGGTAAAAATACAACCTAAAGCAACAATGAAACATTAATTTAACAAACTTGTCATTGAGGGTAATAACTGCAGCAGTTCAAATTAAGATTCTTCCAATTGTTTCAATGCCAGCATTAACTCATGTAAAAGTTAACATTTTAATTGTAAAATTATGCTAATTGTAAATGCACAGATTTCAAGTCTGATTCTCAACTCCTGTGCCCCTGAATAATTGATCAAACCATTTTACAGTGAGGTGCAAAATGACTGGACATTCCTGGACGGTAGTGCAGCCTACTCTTCAGAAAACATGTAATCATTGTTAATGACCCCGCTCCCTCCCTGACATCAGTCTGAAGAAGGGTCTCGACCCGAAACGTCACTCATTCCTTCTCTCCAGAGATGCTGCCTGACCCACTGAATTACTCCAGCATTTTGTGTCTATCATTGTTAATGAGGCAGGGAGGAGAAAATAGTATGTTGCACTGTAAAATAAACATTAATGTAACATTAAAAAGGCTAACAAGTCTCAAGGCTTGAACTGTCACTGGTACCAATGCAAAAGTTATGGAAGAAACAAAATCTCTCTCACAAACACACGCGCAGTACAAAAAAAGACATTTAATTTTGGGAAGGCCAAAAGTACCATCAGAGCTCCAGCTGTTCCGTCTGCTGCCGTGTTTAATGGGTGTGGTCCCCGGTAAATCATAAGAGGTGAAGATGGTATTCTGACCTGGCACCTGGACCAACTCGATGCATTTCCCGTTCAACTCAGAGGATAAGATGCAGTGCATCGGCTTGTAAGCAAAAGCCGAACAGTATCCCGAGAGACAGGCTCGTTGGTAGAAATCTAGCACTTTTTTCCTACCGCAAAATGAGGGGGAAAATATACAAAATAATGTACTGCAAAGTAGTATGCCCTTAACCAAATAGCAACAATTGTTTTCAGAAAGTGCATGTAAACCTTTCCTAACCATGTACCTGTTCAAATGTCTTTTAAATATTATTATAGTGCTTGCCTTAACTACCTCCTCTGGCAGCTTATTCCATATATCCACCACCCTCAGATTGCCTTTAATATCTTTCCCCTGTCTCCTTAAACCCATTTCCTCTGATTATTTATTCCCCTAGTCTGCGTACAAGACTCTGTGCATTCATCTTATCTATTCCCTTCATGATCCTATACACCTCTAAGATCACCCTTCATCCTCCCGTGCTCCAAGGAATAAAGTCAAAGCCCACTCAACCTCTCCCCTTAGCTCAGGCCCCCAATTCCTGGCAACATCCTCGAAAAACTTCTCTGTACTCTTTCCAGCTTAACAACATCTTTCCTGTAGCCGGGTGACCAAAACTGAACACAATACACCAAAAGCAACATCACAACATTACCATAAATGCAGTGATTCTGTATAATCCTTGATTTACTTAAATGTTCTGCTACCACTTCCGAAATATCATTTCCCCTACTAATGTCTGCCCTTGAGTTTGCCGTTGGCAATTTACCTCCTTCCTGCTTTCTGAAATAATGAGGTTACATTTGCTACCTTCTAACCTGTTTAAATTATTCTAGAATCTATGGAGTTTGGAAGAACACAATGTGGCAGGCATTACTGCCATTGCCAACTGCTTCAAAACACAACAAATGCAGGTCTTCAGATCCTGGGAATTTATTGGATTGCAGTCCCATTGATTTCTCCTTTTTTTTTTAAACTAATAATTTATTTTAACTTTAATTATTGTTACTAATGATGATTCATTCTCTCCAGATCCACTGTTCTCCAGTATTTCTGAGAAGCTTTGCGTCTTCTTTGGTGAAGACAAATAATTGCTTAATTTCTCTATCAGGTCTGGGGAGAACAAACCTGTCGGAACCAGAGAGGGGGTAAATATCTGCACCATCCCAGAAATCTGTGCAGGCCTCTAGGATGACATCAGCTGTGCCGTGAGATAACATCTGCACACTATCTATGAAAATAGAAAAGAACACAGTAAAATAAGTTTTAAAACTCACTCAGATTTTTACTTCTTGTTAAAAGTTACTGTTCCATTTATTGTTAAACATAATTTCTTACAGAAAGACTGAGAACTATAAGCAATGTGCAGCGATCCAGATATCAGCATGCATCACTTTCTGATACCACTCTGATTCAATCAAAATACAAGTTTAAAATAAACGTAACAGTCCAGTACAGAAACAGGCTCTTCAGCTCACTACATCCATATCTTGAGAACTCACGACGTATTGACAAGGAGTCATTTTCAATCTGTGTTTCTACTTAATTATTTTAAAAGGGCATTTTGTTCCAAAGACTGATGATCCACATGAGTTTCAAATGAAAAATTCCAACATATGCCGTTTCCCAGGGAAGTTTAAGAGACATGAGAAATGCAGCATGGCCTCCTTGAAAGGCCTGATATCTTTTTTAGATTTTTACTGCAATTCCACACCGAACCGCTGGCAATTGCCCAATAACCTACATGAAAGTTCAAGATAGCCATTGCAGTGCACAAGCACCAAACAGTAGCCACACAGCATCTCATCCAATGATTCAGCAACATTTTGGACAGTCTGCTCTTAAGTAAATTGCCAGTTTTCATGAGCACATTTATTTTAATAAGGTATGTTATAATATTTTAATTTTATATGTTAAATTTAAATCTTTCAATTTTTAAAAATCATTATCAATGTTTTAGGTGGCTGTATTTTTACTAAGATATAAATGTTTCTGAATATCAGTAACAATGTGAAATGTTGAAAAAGTTAACAGGTTTGAAGAAAATAATTATGGTGTCAGTCCATAGTTTCTTGGTATAGGTTTATTTTAAACAGATTTGTTGATATAAAAAATATCTTTAAAAATTCACGGAGCCAAAAAAATGATGCATATTTTGTGTAAAAAACAAGTTGCACATGAGTGTATCTGAAGGGAAAATTCTAAGTTGACTCGCAGGCCAGCGTCAGATGCAAAATTTAATAGCACTGAGGAAAATACTCACCGGTCAATGTATCTCTCACAAATAAGCTGATCATGTGACTGAGTGGTGGTCTCCTCTTGTTTACGTTCAAAAGTCGGCGTGGCACCGGCTCTTTGACCATCTCTGCTGTCGGAAGTTGGTACATGGTCAGATGATTCTCTTGCTTGAAGAGTTCTTTGGCACCAGGGGTAAAGCCTACAAAATAAAAACACTACATTTATTCCCACGTTTTGTTCCGAAAAATGGAACTTCTTTCCTTACTTCCTATCTTAGTTGTCCAATAACTACGGAATGAGAACGTGGCCTTTAATTACTTATTTTAAATTGTTTACTATCTTCAGGTTCTTTTACTGTCAATCCCATCTCAACAGGCTATTGCAAATAAAAGGTAGAAATGCACCCATTATACTGGAAGTAAAACTAGTAGCTAACTCTGCATTACCAAGACATTTAAACTGATTTTAGGATTTCCCAACAATTAATGTGGCATTATCTAAAAATCTTCAGTGACTATTGAAGCATCACAGGTTTGCAAAAATACAATTCAAATGTAATTTCTCTACCAAGTGGATACATCAGCATTCTAGCATATAACATAGTGTTTGTAATCTGCAACTGGCTAATTTATAGACCAGATACAGCATCTGTAGGCAAGAATAGTCCATCAACACCAGAAATTAATATATTTGGTCTTACAAGCAAATCAAAATAATGTTTTGATGGTCCTTCAATGTCACATTACCTTACATTTTGAATGCTCAGCTAAAATACTTGCTGCCAATTCAAATAGTTATCATTGAGGAGTCTTATACAATTGTTTCAGATTTTCATGAGTCCACTCTCAAAGTTTCAAGAGTTTGTACAGATTTGCCATCTTCACCTACTTTTATAAGCAGGCCAATGAATTTAAAAAACCTGCAGCTCCTGAAATTCTGAAATAAAAATGCTGGAAACACCAGCAAATCAAGCTCAATGTGGAAAGAAAAACAAAACTAACATTTCCAGTAGAAGATCCTTCATCAAAAGTATAGGCTCAGTTTTTCTTTTAAACTCCTAAATACCATGACCAATTCAACCACATCAGCCGTGATCTCACTGAGGGAGCAACCTCAGCTGTGCAGCCAATTCGTATTTCTGTTATGTACTTATGTAGATGAAATAAAACAATGTGTCAAATATATGCAGATCAGAAATCATTTCAATGTTAAATCCATTCAGATGTTGAATCTTAAAGTGAACACATCAACTAGCTACCTTAGAAACACTGGACTATCCACATACCTATGAGCCTGGCTAATTCACAGAGCCCCCAAGGGACATGGATTGGCACGGCTGTGCCCGATGTCTCTTGCAGGGCGATATTGGACAGATGATCAGAGAAGCGGCACACTTGCTCTGTAACGGTGGAGTAACATAGATTGAGGAGGATGTTGAGCCCCAGTGGTTTCAGTGAAGAAATGTGCAGTTGCCAGTTCGAGTCATCAAACTGAATACTGGCCGGGTTCTGCTGGTCCTGAGAAAGGCTCAGCATTTCCAGGTGGTAATCGCAAATATAATCATCTGCTTCCAGGTCCAGGTCTTCATCAATACCGCTCACCTGTAAAACATGCAGGACGATATATGTATTAAGTTAGTACTCATGGCATCTATTCCTTGTGTCTTCAAATTCTGTTGTCCAATTCACCCAGACAAATTGGAGGGACTTAAATTGACATAAGTACCACCAATAGGTTCAGAAATAAACAACATTTTCAAATAATCTACATATTATAAACCATTCCCACCTCTGGCCCATACAAGCTATTGATATGAAAAACACTTGAAAACAAAAGTTAACAAAATAAAAAGAAAACACTTGTGTAACCGGAAATATTTCATACAATTTTAATCCTCATTACCTGTGTCGCATCATCCTCCCCTCCTTCTGTGTCTTTGCTGAAGCTGACACTAGAGCCCGACAAGTGCTTGCATCGCCGATTGTCACTTCGCTTCCTCAACCGCGGAGTGCTCTCAGTCTTTTCCTCTTTTTCCTGCTCGACCTCATCGGTGATATGTAGAAATTCCAGACCGGTGTTGGGCAATAGAGCATCAGCTTCTCTGGGCTAGAAATTTTTAAGTGTTGGAAATTAAACACATTCCTTTTCAACAAGCACTGGACGACTTTGTCTTTCAATGGCCACACTCTGCTATCTTTCTTTAAATGCCTATTCAACTTTCTTTTAAGTTCTGGTTGAATGTTTTTCTTTAAAGCAACAGAATCGAGAATACAATTCACCATAAAATATTTTCTCATCTTCCCTCTGACTTTGCCGTAACTCTTGATCTGCATCCGTTTGTTTCCAGCTTCCAATCTTGCCATTGGAAAATATTCCTAAACTCGGCCCAATTCTTAAATTACAACAATTCTCAAGATACAGGTGCACAACCTTTTATCCGGAGTTCCGGAAACCGAAAAGCTCCGAAAACCGGACATTTTTTCCAGGATGTCGTCTGCACAGCAAAGCTCGCGTTTGCCGCCAAACCTGACCCGAAACGACCCACGGTCAACCCAGGTCTGTACTACTGTAGCGGCTGCCTCCTCCCCGGAGACCGGGGAGACACTTAAACATCTGTAAATCATTGCTTAAATGTTAGTCAGTTAGTTTGGAGGGCTTTTATGTGAAGGGGGGGGTGAAGGGGGAAACTTTAATTCTTAGTCCCCTACCTGGTCGGAGAGGCGGGGAGCGGGCAATGCCTTACCGGGTCGCCGTGCAGTAAGCTCCGGAGCGATGTGGCCGCCGACTCCCAACATCGTGGAGCTGGAGCTGCGGGCGTCCGGCCGCGGGCGGCGCCGGTTGTAGCTCCGACCCCGGCAACTCTACCCCTGGCTGCGCGGCTCTCCAAATCCAGCGCGGCCCGCAGCCCCAGCTCCGCGATGTTGTGTGTCGGCGGCCACAGCGCTCCGGAGCTTACAGCACGGCGACCCGGTAAGGCATTGCAGGTATCCCAGCGCTGCGACGCCGCCGACTCCCAACATCGCGGAGCTGGGGCTGCGGGCGTCCAGCCGCGGGCGGCGCTGGATTTGGAGCGCCGCGCAGCCAGGGGTAGAGTTGCCGGGGTCGGAGCTCCAACCGGCGCCGCCCGCGGCCGGACGCTCGCAGCCCCCAGATCCGCGATGTTGGGAGTCGGCGGCCACAGCGCTCCGGAGCTTACTGCACGGCGACCCGGTAAGGCATTGCCCGCTCCCCGCTTCTCTGACCAGGTAGGGGACTAAGAATTAAAGTTTCCCCCTTCACCCCCCCCCACCACATAAAATCCCTCCAAACTAACTGACTAACATTTAAGCAATGATTTACAATGATTCCCCGGTCTCCGGGGAGGAGGCAGCCGCTCCAGACTTTTCAAGCCGCCCGCGCTACCTACCTAATCTACGCTAAAAATCTTCCATTCGGAAATCTGATAAATTCCGAAATCCGAGAAGTGCCTGGTCCCAAGGCTTTCGGATAAAAGGTTGTGCACCTGTAGTAGCATTATGGGCCTGTCCCTCTTAGGCGACTGCAGGAGACTATGCAGTCGCCACATGTTCGCGGGTGGTTGCCGGGGAGTCGCCTTCATGGTCGTGAGGAGTTCCCGCATTCTGGGAACTAGTCGCGGCCTCATTATGGTCGCCGCTAATTTTTCAACGTTGAAAAATTAGCGCCGACTAGAATGAAGCCGCCATGGAGAGTAGCGAGAATTCTCGTGCCGTAGGTGGGTCGCCAGGAGGTCCTAGTGGGTAGCCAGGAGGTCGAAGGCTCACTTAGGTTCTCGTAGGTTGTAGCTAGTGCTGATCGGTGAATTTCATTGGCTCATTGGGGGAAGAAAAACATAAGAGTCTGTCTGTCTGTCTGTGTTCCAGCTGCCGGTTTTTCAGACGACTGCCGGCAACTTGACAGTCACCGGCAGCCGCCTGAAAAATCGTTAAGTGGGACAGACCCATTAGAATACAAAACTCAATGCTTAACACAAAGAAATTACAAATCTTCAATCATTAAAAATTGTACAAATCAACATTGTCCTAAGTTGAGGAGTACAGCTATTCACACTGCTATTGATTTAGTGCCATCCATCAAATCATATAGGTCCTGAGGTGTAGGGTTCGGTCTTCACTCAGATCGTGCTTATTTCTAGAAGTGGGCTATGGATGAGGGTGGAGAAAAGCTCCAGGTCATCTGCTCCTCTATGGTAGTAACATGGAAACAGGTTTAGTCATGCATGTACTCTGAGGGAAGGTTCTGGTTTGGTGAAAGAGGGAGTAGTAGGGAAGGATCAAAAACATTCATGGCATACTGAAAACAGGAAGTACGATAATCTTGGGCCCATGCAATACATGAATCTATCCTTTAACAAACTGTTGGGTTTTGCAACTGTGGACATTCAGAGTTCTAAAGACACACGGTGGAATTAAATGTTCTCATTCTGTCCTAATTTTCAAATAGTTTTTAATGTAAACTTTACAACACAATACTTATTGTAAAAAAAAAATTTAAGTTTGTTGGTTACGACAATGTTTTCTTTCCACAACAGATAATCTTGACCATTACATTTTCACATTAACCACACAAACATGGAATTAAAAAATTGAACAGCAGTTTTGGTTCTACTTCGAATATCAGGATAAGGGAGACACTCACCTCATCCTTCTCTTCTTCCATCTCTAGATGACAAAATGATCTCATGGACATGTCATCTTTCAGGTCCTCTAGGCTGTCATGTGATTGCTCCACACGGCCACTAAAGAACAGAACCGTTTCCGGACTGGGATTGGGCCAGGACAGTATTCCTTGCTTGTCCACACAGCAAAGCACCTAACAATTCAAATTGACAATTATAATCCTGAATTGGCCGGCAAAACAAATACAAGCTAACTGGGCTTCAGGTCTGAATCTAGAATAGGGTGGCACAGAGGCACAGCGGTAGAGTTGTTGTCTTACTGTGTCAGAGACCCGGGTTCGATCCTGACTAGGGGTGCTGCCTGTACCAATTTTCTACGTTCTCCATGTGACCAGGTGGGTTTTCTCCAGGTGCTCCGGTTTCCTCCCACATTCCAAAGACAAGCAGGTTTGTAAGTTAATTGGCTTCTGTAAATTGTCCCTAGTGTGTAGGATAGAACTAGTGTACGGGTGATTGCTGGTCTGGCATGGACTCGGTGACTGAAGGGCCTGTTTTCACACTGTGTCTTTAAACTAAATAAGGGAAGGTGTTGAAAGGAAGTCAGAGTCAGTGACATGAAAAATGTTTTCCACATGTGACAGAGGACTGAGACATAATGATAACACAGTCATGCCAGTCTGAAGAAAAGCTAGGTTAAAACTTGCTGAAGCAAAGGATGGTTGAACAGTAGAACTTTTAAAATCTTTCCCCTGCACGGAGAACCCGACCTTTTCCCTGTCGGGTCTCCGTTGTCATTGGGGCTGCAACGTGGAGCGGCCTCCAGCAGGAACGACCTAGGTCGCGGAGCTGCGGACCTACTCACCATCGTAGAGCTGGCCGAGTTCGGAGCGGGTGGAGCTGTGGTGGTGCGCTGCTGAGACCCGACCCTGGGGATTCGGAGGCTTACCGCAGCTTCGGTGGACAGTGACACCGGGAGCCTGCTGGGAGACCGCTTTTCGGGGCTTCCGCAACGGCGACTTCTCCCGCCCGAGTCGCGGGGTCGAGGAGTACCTGGAGCGGGGCCTTACATCACCGCCCGGCGCGGCTTCAACGGCTGCGGGACTTTGCTAGCGCCCGCCAGGGGCTCCAACAACAAGACCCGGAGCAGGGCCTTGCATCACCCGACGCTGCGTTAATGGCCGCGGGACAATTTCCATCGCCCGCCGGGGGCTTTGACTCTGACATCGGGAGGGGAATGGGGAGTGCAGGAGAGAGATAAGTTGTTTTGCCTTCCATCACAGCGAGGAGGAGATGCGCTGTGATGGATGTCTGTGTAAATTGTGTTGTGTCTTGGGTCTTTTTTTCTTGTGTGTATGACTGCAGAAACAACATTTCATTTGATCCTCTATGAGGTTCAAGTGACAAATAAATTGTATTGTGTATTGTGTATTTAGTTCACTCAAATCCCTCATCATTTTATACATCTCAATTTAGCCTCCCCTCAGCCTCTTCTATTCCAATGAAAACACCTCATTCAATCTCTCCGTCATAACTAGTTTTCCAACACAGCCATGGCATCGTACATTTCCTCTGCACTCTGCCATTGCAATCACATCCAACCTGTAACATGGTCACCAGACGGGTACACACAGCTCATGCGGTTTCCTAACTAGTGTTGAATGTGGTTCAAATACAATCCCTCTGCTCCTATATTCTATGCCTTGGCTAATAATGCAAAGCATACCATCTTATTAGCCTGTCCTGCTATTTAAGGATATGTGGACAGGCCTAGCAAAGTCCCTTTGCTCGTCCACACCACTCTGTATCTTACCATTTATTGTTTATTCTTGACTTGTTATTCCCCATATCACCTCATACTTTGATGTATTAAATTCCGTTTGTTACTTTTCTTCCCAACTGATCACACAGTAAAACACTGATAATCCTGCACCCTTTGGTGCTTTATGGTGCTGCTCAAGACTACTAGATGTTACTTTTAATAATATTCAACCACTTTTATTTCAGTTTATTTACGTTACACAGCGGTAATACATGTTCCAATCAATCCAACTTGGGGAGTGGGGAAATATAAAAGTGCTCCAGACCTTGACTGTTTCTGAAATGCCAAAACCCCAACGCAGGCACTGGCTGCACCCTCAGATTGGGGTCCAGTACCTAGTTCCGGCCTCATTCTGCACCCCAGTTCACATACCAAACCACACAGATGATAGACTATCAAGATTTCTGAACAATCAGATGCTGGACTAACTGGAGTTTTTCCTGTACATCTTCCTGGTTGAAGGTTTTCCTCCACAGTGCTTTTAAAACAGATAAATTATTTCCTTGCTTTAGCCCCTTCAAAGAATATGTTTAAGAACTTCAGGAAGCCCAATGAGTGTAAGTGGCAGAAACTAAGTCTTTCAAATTCTAACGAGCTAAACATAATTTTTTTTTTAAATGAATTTGTCCAGAGACACATGAAATGGAAGAAATTGGAATCTTGAGTAAAAAAACAAAATGCTGGAGGAACTCAGTGGTTCAACCAGCATCTATGATGGAAATGGACAGACGACATTTTGGGTTGGGAGCGTTCTTCAGATTAATCAGTCTTATCCAATGTCAGGCAGATGTAAACTACATTACAATATATTGGTGTTTGCAAGATAACTTTTTTAACTAAATTTCAAGTAGCAAAGGGTGATTTCCTTCTTAAAATCTCATTAGTCTTGACTAGTCTTCACTATTTTTACTAGTGAACATCTACTATTGTTCCTGCGACTGTAAGGATCTTGGGTACTTTTGTATGGAGTTATCATATTCTCCCTGTGACCATGTGGGTTTCTCCTGTTTCTCCAGTTACCTGCCATATTCCAAAGTTGAGCTGGTGGGCAAAGTGCCCACAGTAAAAATCGCCTCTTGAGTGGGCCGATGGCAGGAGGGTCAGATATTTGAGATAGAATAGATTTCAGGAAAACAAATGAAGGAAATGGGACTGATGGAAATGTACTGAGATCCTACAAAGATTTGACAGGCCAAACGGCCTATTCTGCAAAGAAATACTCTATGCCAATACCTAATACTGATTTTCACAGAAAATGTGTGTTATTTCTTGTATCAGATAAGAAGATGCCCACAATACCAAACATATGTACCAAAACAATGAATACTCACAGTGACCGAGCCCAGGTTCTGAAGCAGACTGGACGTGTAGCAAAGGCTAAGTGACTTTCCTCGCAGTAATGACCAGAAGTGACCCCAAATACAGAACAGAATTTCCTGTTGGCAAAAATGAAGGTTTTACCAAGTAAAGAAGCAGAGAACAAAACAGGTGCAAATTATGAAATTTTACGTAAATTACGTGTTAAAAACAATTACTGACCTTTTTGAAAAGTACTTTTTGTATTTATTAAGCAGCTGATGCATACATTTCCCATAAAAAAGAGATGGGGAATGTCTACAGTTGTGGAGTAATACAACGGGTCAGGCTGTGTCTCTGGAGAACATGAATAGGTGACCTTTCAGGTCAGGATGCTTCTTCATTTTGGAATTGTTAATTCATCCCAGCTGGATGCCAGCTCCGACTGTTTCGTTATTTAATTGACCTGTCATGAGAAGACTCGTCCCAAAACATCGCCTATCCTTGTTCTCCAGAGATACTGCATGACATGCTGAGTTACTCCAGCACTTCATGTTGTTTTTGGAAACCAACATCTGCAGTTTCTCTCTGGGAAATGACATTTCTCTCTGGGAGATGACACTCCCACTCCCTTCTCCAGCTCGCATTTTTCTTTCATGTTACTTAGATTCCCCTCCAACACTTTAGGATTCTCCTTCCTATCTCTTCTATTCAGCCTGCCATGTCCTTTCCCTTCAATTCCCTTCAAGCCAAAGATTGGTCAGGCCAAATAGCTTATGTTGCAAAGAAAGGAAAAATATGGCTACTCCAACACCCAACTGATTTTACAGCAGTCCTTTTGCAAAAACAGTCTCACTAAAGTTCTCCCACAATATCCTCGGGATAGATACAGAAAAAAAGAACAATGCTAGTCAGAACAAAAAAGAACATTTATTTGGCCCTTATCTGGCAGAATAAACAATAAAGTGGAGAAAAAGATTATGCAGAATGTAGTCATCTAAAGCTCCCATCAGGAATCCGATAAATTTATTATTTGACTTTCCCTCCTGTGCCAAATGCAGCAAAACATTGTAATCAAAAGAATTGCATGGGTGAAGAATGCCACCTCAAATTAACTTCCATAATTTTGTCATTACGTTTTGATCAAAAATAATTAAACAGCCAAACAGCTGGAGCTAGCTTCCAGCTGGGATGAATTAACAATCCCAAAGTGAAGCAAAATCACAAAAGTACCTTGGTTTATGACTTTTTTTGGTGTTGCTGACTCCTTACATAATACTAGCATTTGAGCCTGAGGAGGAGGGATTACAGTAGGGATTTAGCCATTCACAGAGGCAATAGCAGACAACAATTAGAGAGAATGTCAGCTGGTTTGTGTCATTTTTCAACCCATGGCTCTGGTGACTGACTTATCACACGGTTCTAATGAACATGCTGTTGAATGGAAAATTAAATCCTACTCTGTAATTGGGTGCCAACAGGCCACATTGCCAGGGGGAGTTTTCAATAAATTTGACAAGTTGCACTTCACACCCCAGGTAACACTTTGCCACCTGAAGCAAGTATCACCATAAGACCAAAGCAACAAGAACAATTAGCATATACAGCAAGTATGAAAGTGAAAGGAAAGCACAGCTGGTAAGTTCCTAAGAAAAATATCAAAGAGGTCTTGACAAAATAAAACCCATGCTCATTCATAATAATAAGCACCCCCACAACAGGTCATGCTTCAAATACAATCGGCAAGGAACAAATGAAAACTGCATCAGACATATACAGATTCAAAACTCAAGAAATGTAATTCAACTATAAATCTCTACCTTTGTAGTAACCACTTCTGTGTAACTGCTAAGCGTATCTTCAGAAAATTTTGCCATCTGCATGGAAAGAATAAATAAGTTCTAATCAGAACTTGTCAAAGTGCACCTCAATAAAGAAGAGTATCAAAACTGACGGTTAGTATTGTATATCTTTATTGTTATTTTCCTGAGTACTCACATACCCAGAGGAAACAAAAAAACGTTACTCAAACCAGTGTCCATTCAGTGTGCAGTAAAAAATAAATAGAAATAAAAATACATATATTATGAACAAGTTTAACACTACTCTCAACTAAACATCAACAGGCGTTCCGATCGGCAGAGGCACGACAGTGGCTCTGTCCAGGTTGGTGGTTGGTGCGCGATACTTTGGCACCATACAATGATATGAATTCTGAAAAAAGCTCATTGTCCCAAAATGTTGATTTTTTTGTCTCGCCACAGACAAAGCCAAACCTGCTAAGTACTTCTGGAACTTTGCATTTTTATACCAACATGGGTTCAGTCATCCAAATAGCCATTTTCTATGTGTCATATAAATAAATTGATTTTCAAATTTTAAGAAACTATTTTTAGACTGTCTGAAATTCATTAAGAATCAGGCAATCTGGGAACACCACTCAACTCAAACTACTTTCACAGTTGGGATCAGAAGGTGGACTCGCCAATCCTGCACAATATAAACATATCCAATGCACTCTCCAGCAGGTCTGAGAACTTTGTCAAAGGAACCATCAGAAAACAGACATCAGTGCAGGCAATCTGATTTAGTAACATACAATTTTCCTACAACTTAACTATTATGCAATGATTTCACAAAATGGATGAGAATTCATAACTTTATATCCGCAACAGTTTTACAAATGTTGAGTACGCATTCATGAGAGTCTATGTTTACTTAAAATGAAAGTCAGTAAAAGTCTTGCCCTCCTTAGTATCTATCTAATCTGCCGTTATCCCACATTTAATTTTAGACTGAAAACCTTACCATGCCAACAGGAGCACCAGCCTTGGTGAACTGTGCTAGAACTCTAGCTTCTCCGTAGGCCGTGACCAGCACCCACACCACAGGAAAGAACAAGGGGAGAATGGGCAGAACGGCATTCACCTACATATGAAAAGTAATCATGGCAAACTGTGATTATTGAATAACTGTGTACAAATTAACACCCCACCCCCTCCCCATTAGGTTTGAAATCAACTTGCCATCACGTGAATAGGAATTAAGGAGGCATGGACACATGCAGGAGACAATTCAGTAGCAATGTTATGTCTCAAGATCATTTTAAAATGTTTGGACATGATCAAAACACGTTCAACTAATAGTACAAGAATGAGAGAAGTTACAGGCAGCTAATTAAATTAATCCAGCAGTAATAGTGAGCTGTAGACACAGGGAAAGGGAGACACTGGCTTACAAACAAAAGCGCTGGAGTAACTCAGCGGGTCAGTCAGCATCTCTGGAGGACATGGATAGGCAGTTTTGGGCTGGAACCCTTCTTCAGACTAATTGTAGCAGCTAGCTACTCAATTGTAACAATTACCAAGTCCCAAAGGCAGTATTGGATTACCAAAGACAAATTTCACACCCAGTTAACCCAGAAATCTTTCCTTTCTTGGGACACGAGCAAAAAGTGAATAAAGCTTCCTCAAGGACTATTTAAATACGAAAACAAGGACACACAAGAAAAATATATAATTAAAAGAGAATAATGAGCCTACATCTATATTAAATCTTAGTGTATCATATAAAAATCTACAAACTGAAAAATGGAAAAAAAGACTGTTTTTAAAAAAAAATTAAATTGCTGTTATTCATGCAAGCATGAATAACAGCAATTTAGTTTAGCTCTCTAAAGGGCAGTAAATCTACGTTTAACAGTTCCCTTTATAACAGATTTTACCTATTGCAGACAGACCCTTGGCTCACACCAAATCCCTGGCCGCTTTGAGCACAAGCTTCCGAGGTCAACCCACCCGACTCGTAAAGTGCACCAGTTGCCACTTCTACCACCGCTTTGTCCGCTCGACTGACGCCACCTCCTCCACCTCCTGTCGCTGTCCACTTGGCCTCTCCCACCTCATCTCTCTCCCCTCCACTACCCCCGTGTCTTCACCCCCTCCCCCCACAGAGGCACCAATATACTCCACCTTTGACGAGGCAGCAGGTGAGAAGGGAGGAAGCCTCATGGTGACCAAGCGCAACCTGTCATTGGCAGTGGCCTGAAGAGATCGCTGTCCCCATGGGCTACAATGTGAGCCACAACAACAGCTGCGTGAACCGGTGGAAAAGTGCTAATTGGTGCTTCAGTGCCTAGTTTCAAGATGTTTTGGAGTAATTCAGCAGATTGAATCAGTCTGAAGAAGGGTCCCGACATCACCTATCCATGCTCTTCAGCGATGTGAACTGACCTGCTGAGTTACTCCAGCACTTTGTGTCTCTTTATGTATTAACCATCATATGCAGTTCAACTACATACAATATCTTACTTGGTTATACCGGACAATTGACAATAACAGACATAATTCCCCCCCGGTATGGTCTGTTATAACGAGGGTAATACAGGCCTGGTACTGTATGTCAAACAGTGAAGTTAATTTTATTTTAGCATTGTTATGTTAATCAGGACATCCCAAGACACTCATATGCTTCCCTGATGACCCTGGTTGGAGATCATCTGTCATGCACCTGATCCAGAGATACGGGGTTTAAAAGGGCTCAGGCTTGCATTAAGAATTGATGTTATCTTTTTCAATGCAGTGTGGCCTCGTGATCAATCCACTGAATTATCAGCCCAGTGAACAAAGGGAAGACTTGCTGGGAGATGTTAAATGCTACTATTCAGAATTATGAAGTTGGTGTTACTGTTTGACTGGAACTTATTACCTGAAGTTGGAAGAAGGTAAACTTCCAATTGCCAATTCCAGGAGCATCAAGAACAAACCGCACAGTGTTTGTAATCAGAAATACAGCCTGCAAAGAAAATAGAATTGTGGATTAAATCCACTATGATTAATAGGAAGCCCTTCAACAAACATGATGCAGATGATCTTCTAATGGAATAGTCTGATTGTTTAGCTAAATAACCAAAATCAATTATTTCAAAATATTTTTAAAGCATTATTTACATACAAACAGGGATAGGAAATTAACTGTTTGAAAAAACTTTACCAGACATTTTCAATAAACAATCCTCAGCATTTATTCTGCATTGACACAATACCCTTGGAATTTCACTCCAGTTTTAAATACGATTACGCATGTTGCAACAAGCATTAATACTTGTATCAGGACGAGCGTGATTCCAGAACAAATCAACAGCACACATCCTCCTCTAAGTGTCAGTTGCACCAAATCTAGATTTGCACTGAACTTTAGTCCTGGATCAGCACAAAATCATACTTACACTTTCTACAGTTTCTGTGCGTGTGTGCTTCACAAAAGGAGACAGGGAAATCAACTTTAAACCAGTACCAGTTAATGAAAATTAGTTTACATGGCATATTTCACAACTAGCCTGAAGCACTTTACCACCTGTTGCAATGTCTGAAACACAGTATACATAGTCTGCTTTCAGAAAACCTCCCAATACATGTAAGTGATACAGGCCTGGTAATGTGTTTTTGGATTGTTGACTGAGGAATAGATATAAAAGTGGACACAGGGCCAATATCCTGATCTCCCCAAAAAGAGTTTCATCGGCTGAGAGAGCAGTCAAGACAATGCCTCGTCCATATGGAGACACACATGTCCAGCAATGTAGCACTCCCTCATACTGCACAGAAAGTTGACCTGGATTTTTGGTAAAACTCTGAATTATAGAATCCACAAATTTCTGATCCAAAAGCCATCTAGCAAAGTAAAGAGAGCCAAACCCAACAGCTGTGACAGCTGCACTATCATTACTGAACTGCATGAAAATGCACAATATAACAACTGGTCTATGACGATTTTCCACTTAATCCATACAACGCATTCTTCCACATTCTTCCATATTTGTCAGCTTCCCCATGTGTTGATCTACACCAGCATCTTAATTACTTCGACATGATGGCGAGTTCAACATTCTAAACCTTCCGGACAGAGCTTCTGAATGCATGTTGTAATAGCTCCTAGCTTTGGACTGCATTGCCAACATTTTGATCCCAATAGACTTGGCTGTTTGCCTGCCTGCCACATTATTCTGAAATACTAAAGTAAAGAACAGAGATCACATACTCATACTTTCAAAAAGTTTCCTATCCAAAGCATTTATCGGGCATAAAATAGTACTTATCTTACAAGGATTCAGGAACTGTACCTTTATTTTTTTTAAATATCAAAGAATATCAAAGAAACAGTATTGTATTTCTTTATAGTCATAGAGTGATACAGTGTGGAAACAGGCCCTTCGGCCCAACTTGCCCACCCATGACTCCAAAATACAATTTATTCTGCAAAGGAAATGGGCTCTTCTGCTCACTGTCTCGGCTGCATTTAATTAGTCGCATCATCCAAAAGAAAGCAATCTTCTTGCTTCCACGACTTCCGCCATGATCGACCCCGCTGGCAAGTAAATTTCTCAGACATGATCCGGACAAAAAACTGCAAAAAGCGAGCCTCTCTGAATGCCTCCCACTGCCCTGACGGTGACTTATTTTTAAACAGCTGCTTCCAGTCTAAAGGCCAAATTGTATTTCAACCGATACCGAGTGTCCAATTTAAATCTGGTTCTGCTCCTTGTCATTTTTATAACTTTGAAATATACAACTGAATTATAGTCACTGCCTGCGAAGTGCTCTCCGCTGCACTCTCCATGTGTCCATATTCTCAAAGCCCAGTGGAAAATGATATGCGAGATGAAATGGTAAACTCCCGCTGGTCAAATCCACATTAAAAATAGTAATATTTCCAATTACTGAAGGATTTTTCATGTTTCCTTACAGCTTTGGAAGTCATTTTGCCCATTCAGTCTATGTTCCTGGAACAACACCATCTAACCCATTCCTCCACATACTTTATTGTCATTTATTCTCTCTCCATCTTACATCTTCTAGCATTGCTAGGTGTAATTTAATTGCCAACCAGATTATTTTTGGGATGTGGGAGATAACCTGGAAGAAACCCACATGGTCTAAGGAAGAACATACAAGCTCTGCATAGGCTGCATTCAAGGTCAGAAGTGGACCTGGCTCATTGCAGCTGTGAGACATGCATGCACGTAAAAAAAAGAGAAAATTATAGTTTTTTTTGTAATATGCCATTTACATGTCATCTTGGATTATAATAGTCCCTTTAGATATGCACACTAACCCAAATGTAATGAAAACATGGAATTTGACGGTGGGAACAGGGAATTTTAACTGGTCCCAGCCTTGAGGGAGGCAAGGAAATATCCTGGTAGCAAATGTGTACACGATGCAACATTATTACATTGCACACAAAGTGTGGCTCCACTAGCAGTTGATGAATGAGATATCAGGTGTTCAAGTCTTTATTATACAACTCAGAAGGAACTCTGCAAGCTCTCTATTGTAAAATGACATGAAAGCGACTTACCAGAACGCAAGGAACAGTGTATTTCTCCATCGTTGATTGCACCGTATAGCGTTCATTATCAAGCGCAGTGACAGGTCGAGATAGTGCCAGGTCCAGACTCCGCCTAATAAACCAAATGCAACAACTGTTTTGCCTGCACAGCAAAAATAGTACACACCATGAATATGCAATGGCAGCATAGTGGTGCAGCTAATAGAGCCTTGGGTGCTGTCTGTGTGGAGTTTGCACATTCTCCCTGTAATTGAGCGAGTTTCCTCTGGGTGCTCCGGTTGCCTCCCACATCACAAACACATGCAAGTTGATGGGTTAATTTGCCTCTATAAATTGCCCCTAGTGTGTGGAGAGTGGATGAGAAAGTGGGATAAGATAGAACTACTAGGAATGGATGATCAATGATCGGAATGGATTTGGTGAGGCTGTTTCCATATTGTATCTCTAAACTAAACATCCCTTTTCCCCTATACCATGTCAACGTATTCTTTCTCACATGCCCATCAACTCCCTTTTGGTTCTTTGGCCACTTACCTGCACAAGGAATAATCTTCAATAACGATTTAATCTAATGAGTGAGTGACAACAGAGGACTAAAATGACAGAACTATCCTATTCATAACAAACCAATCAGAATAACAAACTGTTCAAAGGAATTTTAGTGCAGTGCAATATATTAACCAAATACATTTCTTGGTATACATTGGTCCTTATCCAGTTATATATTACGCAGTCTAAAACTTCATGTGCATTTCATTTTTGGTTTTGCACTTGTATTATAGTTATTTATTTATTGATTTTTTAAATTGTTATATTTATCTGCGTGTATTGTGTTACATGCCTGTTAAGCTGCTGCAAGTAAGAAATTCACAGACCTGCTGTCGTACATCTGGCCATTGTTGACTCTATTTTTATTTCCAATGATCCATCGATAATGGAATGGATTCACGGATACTATATTCTTGCAGCATTGTACAGAAGTGTGTCACCATGCTGCACCACACAATGTCTACAATTATTACTCCAAATCAGGTTCTGTGTGACAATGTCCCATGCTCAGCAGTACACAAGCTAAACGTAATCTGCATTGCATGTAGCTACTCTCGGTACTGATTAGACTAAAGCTCCTCTATTTACTGAAAGTACTTAGATCTCCCCATGGTCTGCATTATAATAGTGAATACAATGATCAATTTCTTACAGGCAGCAAGAACATCACCAACTCTCATTGCTTCAGTCATTCAGGAAACTGAGTCTTCTCCCCTTCAACCATTTATTTACTCAAATCATTTCTGGTTAATTAATTGCCTGGTTTCTTAGGGTGTTCTGGATGGCGATGTCTCCCGCATTGTATATTTCAGCCCAGAACACATCTTTATGCACACACAGCCCTCACTTTCCTAATACTCATGCATCTAACAGAAGTGGTTTGAGTTTAATTAAAAGAAATATGCCTCGATTTTGAAGTTTGCTGAAATCTACTGCTTTGTTAATGTCATACTATGAACAATGATCACCATTCTCCAGAATTGGGTTTATAAACAGGCACTTTAGTAATTATTCACTCCATTTACAAACTGTACCAAAAAAAATTGTACAAACTGAAGTCACAATATCAACTTACGCATAAATTATCCAGTACCACATAACTATTAAATGGTTAAATATAACAGCTTAGCTATATAACCAGCTTATTGCTCATCCAAGGTCTTGCAATATCTAGTGCAGCTGCATATAAATCAGTTGAGTCGTTTTATCTTCTGCAGTTACCCATGTACAACAATAAAACATTTGTCCCAGGAATAAAAGGAAACTTTATACAGATATCAATATCCAATTACGCAAATAGTGATTATGCACCTTGCTGCATTTCAAGACATCACTTCAAGGCTAGGAGATGAAACCAGAGTATTTCCACTCAAACTCAAGAAATGTTTAGCTTCTCATACCTAACATTTTCAAGAACTGGAGTCCTCACTACTCTGAAGAGCCTGTGTTGTTGAGGAACCTCAGGCCCCTTCTTTTCTTTTCCTCTGGGTGTCGGTGGGGGAGAAAAAGGTGGAAACAAATCACCAGGCTCCAGTACTATGTGTTCATCATCCTATTTCAAGCAAAGAAAGATGGAGCAAGAGGGACAGATGTTCAGTAAGACAATAAAACACGCACAACCAATGAGACGCACTGATATGACTGATCATTAGGATTAATTAATGCTCAAATTTAATTTATATTAAGCAAACTTGTTTGATCATCAGGGAGCAAAATTGAATTTTGCCATCTTGATACTTTTCTCCATAAATGTTATTCTGTTCATTTAGATTAGGAATAGGATGCTCTTCAGAGTCCCAAATGACAATATTTAGCTATCTAATTTTCATTTTATATTGGTAGCAATGTCACAAAATTTTGAGATTAAAAAAATCAAGTCTGTAATTTATCCCATCAGATAAAGCATAAAAAGAAGTTTAATTTGACACCTAATTCACTTTCATATCTCAAGTATTAAAAAGGTTATGGCCATTTTCATACTCGGAAATTAGCATCTTGTTCCCTATTGATTTTCTATGGACATAACAAAAAAGCTGTGATCGTGTGCAGTCAAAAGCCCATAACCTTCTTAAAAATTAAGAGAACTGAATGAAATTTTCAGTTATCGTAGATTGAACCATTCTGAAACAAATATAAAATAATCTTACTTGGATGACCTGAAATTAAAGCATATAATTAGTTAGTTACCCAAGTGTAGCTAATTTCAAACTTCAATTACTAGATCTAAACATCTATCCATTTCTTAATAAATGATTAACATTTTTAAATAGCCTAAGTGTCCAAATAATATTCATAAATAATTCACAATAAAACATGATTTTTAAATCTCATTTACATTAATTTATAGGCCAAATGGAAGGAATTTAGTGTTCAATTGCTGTAAATTAAAGTCCATTTAAATCAGCTTTCTAGTGGGATCCTGTGAACGCGCTGGTTTAGAACGTTCACATTGCGCTAGATTTGTGCCCTCAAATGCCCAGAAAAATACTGCGGGATATAATGGGCCCAAAATGAGCTACTCGCAATATTAAACTTTGTATAAAGGGATCTTAAGAAGCCCTTTTTAATGTAAAAATATGCAGCCTACCTTCTATTATTTGCTCTATGCGACCCTGACAGCTGCCGGTGGTCGCGGGTTTAGAGATTGATTTTTAAACTACTATAACTATTATACGAGGCCTTTAAAACTAATAATAGCTTTTGCGACGGGGTCTTCCAGCGATTTTTCGTTAATAATTAACTAGGCTGAACATCTTCGATTTAAACAGCCTAGAGAAAATCGCGTTTTAAACCCGCCCCCCTCTAAACGGCGCCAAAATCGCGCACACCCGCAGGGACAGATTTTCAGCGACGCTTCAGGTAGGCTTTGCAACATACCTAATATTGGTCTATCCCAAGATTGAATGTAATTCATTGCCACTTACTTCATGAAAATCCCACAATCATTGAGTCCTCTCAATTATCCCATGTCTATGCAAGTTCCGAAAAATCAATTAAATCAAAAATGAATTCTACGTATGGTATAACGGTTGGGATGTTATGTTACAGTTGTACAAGACGTTGGTGAGGCCACATTTGGAGCATTGTGTTCAGCGTCAGTCACCCTGCTATAGGGAAAATGTTGTTAAGACGGAAATAGCAAAGAGAAGAGTTACAAGGCTTTTGCCAGGACTTGAGAGCCTGAGTTATAGGGAAAGGCTGGGCAGGCTAGGAAGTTATTCCTTGGCGTGCAGGACATGATCTAATAGACGTGTACAATATCATGACTGAAATAGATAGATGCAGAGTTTTGTTTACCCAGAGCAGAGGAATCAAGAACCAGAGAACATAGGTTTCAGGTGAGAGGGGAAAATGTTACTACCAACCTTTTACACACAAAGGGTGCTAAGTATATGGAATGAGCTGCTAGAGGAAGTAGTTGAGGCTGATACTTTAACAACAATTAGAATACATTTGGACAGGTACATGCGATATGGGCCAAACAGGCAGGCGGGACAAGTACAGATAGGACAGCTTGGTCGACACGGACAAGTTGGGCTGAAAGGCCTGTTTCTATACAACTTTATAATTGCAAATGCTGGATTACACAAAAAGACATAAAGTACTGTAGTAATTAGGTATTTCTGAAAAACATGGATAGGTGACGTTTCGGATCGGGATCATTTATCTGAAGACATTTTGTGTCTTCCTTTCACAAGACATCCTGCCCATTTCAGAATTACTCTTGTAAACCACCTCTGCTTCCAATACATTACAAGGAGATCAATATGGTACATGATACTCCAGATGTGACCTTACTATAAATGAAGCACAGACTCATCACTTTGTATTCAATTTCAGAATAAATATCATTCTACATCTTCCCATTGTTTAGATAAAATGTTACTTATTTTTTCCTGAAGTGTACAATTTCACATTTTCCCACACCAATTTTTCAGATCTTTGCTCACTCGCACAACCACTGTACGCCTTGTTAAAGAAGTTCTGGTAATGGAAAGTTGCCTTTCTGGACATAACACGACCAAAAAAATTGAGATATGGAATATTGAGTGACACATTTTTGATGCTTGGCCCACAGCCTAACAGCAGCCTGAAAATTGTAGCGTTCAGTTTAAGGGACAGCTTCTTCCCTACAGCCATCAGGCTATTAAACACTACAACCTTGTTGGAGGAGGGAGATGGCAGTCCTGCCGGCAGTCTTCGTTTTTTCATCCTTTTTGTTATTTTTAGCTTTTGTTTAAAGTTTGTTTTAATGTTCTTCTGTTGGTTTTATGTGTGGGGGGGGGGGGGGAGAAACTTTTTTTTCAGGTTCTTACCTTCCCGGAGAGGTGATCAATTTTCGGATCACATTCTCCGGGCTCTGCGGCCTACCATCGATGGAGTTGAAAAGCCGCCTCGGACTGTCGTGAGCCCCACCGCGGGGCGCGGACTTACCACAGGAGCGGATCCCTTGCCTGGGATCGCTCCGACCGCAGCCTGCGGACTTACCATCAACGGCTCACAGTCTCGGGTGAGGGTAGTCGAGAGCTCCAACGCCGCAGAAGGTTCGTCCAGCCCCGTCGCGAGGTTCGATCGCCCGGCGCCGGGGAGCTGGCAAACCCCCGATGTCCTTTTCACAACTAACATTTACTTCTCTATTTGCCACGTTATGGTTCATAATCTCCTTAATACCCCAAATTACAGTACCTTTTCAAAGGGTTTTTGAAATCCATGTAGCGTGTCCATTATAAATACATTGACAAAAATATTCTCTCCCCACTATCTCCTCTGTGAAAGTTATACCATGTTTATCACCGCTCAGTATTTAGCGCAACTTTCCTTTTCAAAGGACTGTTGTCCATAATTAATTCAAAGGAAAACAGCTAAGCTTACCTTAATACCTCTCAAGGAGGCAAACGACTCTTGGCCGGGTCTAAGTGCAATGACATCGCCTTCCACTAGTAAACAGACAGGAAGATTTACGAGATGCCCATCTCTATAAGCCCAGTGGAGTGACCAAGATGGAGCAGAAGGTATAAAGAGGTCTGGGTACGATGCATTCTCCCATTTAACATTGCCATTACCTACAAGGGTTTCTGCAAACATTGAACAAAACAGAGGTTAGCAATTAAAACAAACAATATTATTCTGTACAAATAAGAACAAAAGTTTTACACTTTATCATTTTATGACAAGCATTGTTAAACTAGGCATGCATAAAGGTTAGCTGTCTTGAACAATCTCTCTGTATTACAATGCACAAAAGCACATTGTTTCCTAATAGCTTGAGTGTTGGCCTCAAAGAGGCTGGATATTGCATGGTGTAGAGATGGTTATCCCACTGCTTAATGCAGCCAAGCAAATGAGTGACCATCAGGCAGAGTAAAGGATGCCAGTGGGTAACTAGGGAAACCTCAGGATGCATTTCACTCCAAAACATCCTCAGTTCTGGAAAAAGGTCAATCGGAACGTACCTTAGGAGTGACCAGCCAGTACCAAAATCACAATTCTGAGGTTGGCTCAGATAAACAACGGGAAGGAGCAAGAGTCCAAGCACAATAGGAGTTTTGATATTAAGGGAATGGACAGCCCAGTGCTTACGTGGATCTTGGACAAGCAGCAATCAAAGAGAAGCAGGGAGAAGAGCTTATTGGCCGAAACCCATGGGAAAGGTATGTCACCGGGGAAAAACAGTTTAAAACTGAGGAATTCGCTTTGTAAATTGGTAAATTAGGCAATTTATCAGTCAATATAAGCAAGGCTGCTCTAGGGGAGCGGCAGTGAGGGAAGTGCCTTGTGAGTAAAGGGTGAGTCTTTGGCTCGAGAGTCTTAGGAGAGGAGGCTATGCAAAAAGCTGGAGAGGACGAGACGCGGGGAACGCATGACAGGACAGATGAGACCGTGTGATGCTGGCAGAATGTGGGAGCCCAGGGACACGGATGGAGCCTCCGGCTGCTACAACTGTGACAAGTGCGTCCAGCTTCAGCTCCTGAAGGACCGTGTTGGGGCACTGGAGAAGCAGCTCGATGACCTCAGGGCCATCCGGGAAAACGAGGGTTTCCTGGACAGGACCTACAGTGAGGTAGTCATGCCGAGGATACGGGAAGAACGAAGGTGTGTGACTGAGAGAAAGGGTGGTAACCGTGGAGTGCAGAAGACCCAGGTGGCTGTGCCTAAGGAAAATAGGTGCGCCCTCTTGGGAACTGCCGGGGGAGACAATGCTTCCAGTCCGAGCGGCGGACACATCAGTGGCTCCAATCCTAGAGATGGGACTGAACCGACGTCGGGCAGAGCCATAGTGGTGGGTGACTCCATTGTCCGAGGAACAGACAGGAGATTCTGTGGCGGCGAGGATGGTCTGTTGCCTCCCTGGTGCCAGGGTTCAGGATGTCACGAGCCAATTTCAGAACATCCTCGAGCGAGAGAGAGAAGGTGAACCAGCCGGCAGTAGTTCTGCACGTAGGCACAAACGACATCGGGAAGAAGAGCAAAGAGGTTCTCCAATGTGAGTTCAGAGAGATAGCAAGGAGACTGAAAAACAGGACTTCCAGGGTGGTTATCTCTGGATTGCTTCCAGTACCTCGTGCTAGTGAAGACAGGAACAGGGAGATAGGGGATCTGAATCTGTGGCTGAGGGGCTGGTGCAGGGAGCAAGGATTTAGATTTATAAACCACTGGGATATCTTCTGGGGTAAGGATGACCTGTACAAAAGGGACGGGTTACACTTAACTGGAGAGGGACCGACATTATGGCAGGCAGGTTTGCTAGGGCTACACGTGTGGGTTTAAACTAAATAGTGGGGGCGGGGAGGGATTGACAAATTGGGAGTATTAAGATGGAGTTGAAGGGGGAGTGCAGGAAAAAATACAAAAGATTCTCGAATTAATGCGAAGGAAAGTTCGAGAAGAGATAAAAGAGTACAGTCAGGGCCAATTGCAAGTGGTGCGAGGGGGGATGTCTTGGCAGCATTCTCTTAAATCATTTCTGCACCCTTTCGATCATAATGGTTTCTTTCCTATCATCAAAATGTTTGTGTTTATTCACCGTTTAGCTTCTTGATGATTTCTTGTAGTCTGGCAACGACCTCTCCCTTTTTCAGTCGCCCTTGTCTTCCGATTACATACAGGTTGATAAATATCAGAAGGAACAGTATTCCTGCATT